>NC_141856.1:10192555-10496248 GCF_024713525.1 Acromyrmex echinatior | reverse complement strand
AACGTTATGAATGTGCCGCTAGATAATCGTTCCATGCATTACGAGCGCGCGCCGCGTTCCGTAAGGCCGAGAAGAAACTGGAGACAAACTGAGCGAGGGAAAAGAGAGAAGGAAAAGAAGTGATTTTTTTTTTTTTTAATCGCTCGTATGCTGATAGACCGGCCACCCAATGCACGTCCCATAAATGATGCAGCAATAAAATAACATACAGGAAGATAGACTTTGCGTTAAAGAGCGCGCGAAATGCCGTTACTGGAGTAAAATAGCCACTAGTAGATATTGTTACTATTAAATTTACGCAAATTAAAAGAAGAAAAATATTTAATTTCATATATGATTATCTTAAATATTTATAATTTGATAGAATCGCAAATGCGAAGTAATATTGTTACTGCGTATATGTATATTTCTCTATAATAGTGTAGATTGATAAGTTACACGGAGAAAATTTTATATTAATACAATTCAATACAATGTTACACAAAATTTGCTAGGTATATATTTTTTACTTATCTTTTAAATGTAAAATAAATGTAATTTTGAATGTAAAATTTTGTGTACGTTCAACGTCAACAAAACAATTAAGAAATAAGATTTAATCCATGATTAATTTCTCTTTGTACGGTTATTTAATTTCTATGATAATATATGATATGTAATTTTATTACAAAGTTTCTGACTGCGGTCTTGTAAAGTCCGATTCATTTTTTTTTCACATCGAGTTACCGATACGCTCAACAGGTCGTTCATTAATCCGAAGACCCTAACGAACTAGCCTATTAGGATGCCTCCTAACCATATTCTAACCGTATACAAACGAAGCATTCTTCAAACGAATTAAGTGGATTTCTTAAGGTCGAGACGAAGTTTTATGGGCGATCAGTAAATCATGCGTTTTGTTTCAATTTTTTTTTTTTCCCCCTTAACTGCCTGACGTAATTTCGCCTGCAACGAAAACGAATGTAATGACGTAATGGCAAGTGTGTGAAAACGCGACACTCTGACATGCAAATAGCGCGCCTGTATATTTGCCAACGCATAAAGTTGTTCATTATGATAATCGGTTTCACTCACGCGCCGCTGATTCTTCGATGGAGTCTTCTGGTCTGACCAAATAGAATTATTTCGAACAGCCACGTGAAAGCTTTGTCCGACTCCTCTATAATAATAATCAATACACGTGACTCTCTTTGTAACCACGATTTCCACGTTAACCGCATCGCGGGAGATTTGCCAGATTGGCATCGGCTGTTCTTAGCGGTACCGACCCAACTCCGTTATCGCAATTTCTTTCGGTTTCCCGTTCGTAGATAGGATCGAGATTGTTATTAAAAATATCGGAAACCTCTCGCTATGTCGCGTTCCAACTAGGCATTCGTCCTGCGCGAGAAGAGACGAGCTTTACTTCCATCTATGTACATGTTCCCACCTTCCTCTTATCCATATTTCGTTGTCCTGCCTGCTTATCGTCTATTTGCCTTGATCATCTGTCAGTGTTGTCAGAAATGGTTTACGCTTGGTAAGTGACAGTCACTAGATATCGCGACGATATCGTACAAACTATACAAATAAAATCACCCGATGTACGTAAACAAAGAAGTGCAAGACGAGTAAATATCGTCAAGGGTAAATACTGTAAGTTAAAAACGTGGAAAATCTTCATCAAATATACATTGGCATCACCTAATACTGGGAAAAAATAAAAAATTAAACATCAAACACGCGCGTATAGCATTTAGGTCGTATTTTACATTTTTATCTTTGAACATTCTATCATTAATATGCTAACAGATGGATTCGTGGAAGTATTATAGTAGCATATATATCGTCCTACATGTTTTTATTTGCGATTGCAATCTACTTTTCGCATATCTATTGCACGTCTATTCATATAACTAATGTAGTACAAAGCTCTCTTAATATTTATTTAAGAAATAGCGATTAAAATGTTAATTATGCGAAAATTGATAGTCTCTCTCTCTCTCATAAATTACTTATCGATCACGGATGCGGCAATAGTCTTTATCGTCGCGATTAACGGAAGGGGTGCGGGACATAATAAATGGTATTGAAATCCCGTCAAGGTCCAGTGCGTCCATGCGAAAAGATCATTGTTTGCACGGCAAAAAGAGCATCGCCGCCGATCTAGGCCGTTAATTATCATCGATGAACCATTAACGGCGCCGTTAACGTTCACGAGCTCATATCGCTTAATGAGATTTCCCTTCCAGTTTCTCCTATCGACGACGATCGCGGGAGCGAAGACGCACTGTAAAAGGAGACGCGTTTTTCTTGCTTTACGATTTTTCCAAGATGTCTTAGAGGAGGTGGCCGTTGATGATAGGCGCGTGTATTTGCAATTCAGATCACGTATAAATTTCATAGCATGTAGAAAAGGAGACGAACCGGCGATGCGAAGGCATGACATACGTAGAGTTCGATGATAGGAATTCACACATTTTTTTTTTATTTAGTAAACCGATACTCTTTCCTAGTGTGTCCGATGAATAAACCTAATATTCGAATAAATGAATAAAAAATGAATGAAAATACTCATTCGAATATATTTCTTTTTTATTCGTTAAGAAACGAATAAATATTTTTTTATTCCATTTGAATGAATATTTTTTAAATATAATTACGAATATTTTCATTTCATATTCATTTTTTTACTCTGTATTATCTATAGCTTGCAAGCCTACAAGAAAAAATCTATAAAAAACAATGGCTACGATTACACGTGCGCTTATATTGATACGATGGGCGTTCTATAGACATTTTTATTGAAAATAAATAATATATCTTGGAATTTAATGTCTATAAACCATAATAAACGTCGCGCCCAAGATATCCTATAAAATATTTATAACATTACTGTTATATAATCGGAATTATATCGAAATATGGCGCTCTATCAAATAGATAGATTTATAAATAAAAAATGTATATCCTTTTAAAATATTTTTTTTAGTTTCCTTTATAAAATCTAAATATTACAATGACAAAAATAAATAAAATTCATTTTTTTTACTTAAAGTCATCAAAGTACTGGTTAAGAGGTAACAATTGCTTATTGGAGCTTTCTTTTTCAGTTTATATTTTGTTTGAATGAATACTCGTTAAATATTCATAGTTTTTTTGTGAATAAATATTTTTTGAAAACTCAAAATTTTGAATGAAAATATGATTAAATTTTTTTTGAATAAATACAATTTGGAGCTCACAAATTTTTATATTCATCGGGCATATTCTTCCCGTTGAGAATTAAAATGATTTCTCCTCCGATAACGTTTAATCAGATACATACTACATTTTTACGCGACTGTTAACATCTTTCCGACTACATCGTTAATCGAGATTCCGTTATAGTTTATCTAGAACAAAGATTATATTTTTATTTATATTCTGGAAGTGAAATTCGCCAAAAAACTTGTTTTTTTTTAAACCACGATAGTGTTCGGTCACGGTGGTGTTCAATGTTTCAGTCAAAGATCAAGGAATGCCGCGGCCGTTATGCTCATTGAATACACATTACCGAATACCCCGTAAAAGCTTATGATACGTAAAAGCTTATGATAAGTAAATAAATGTAACCGACACGGTGAACGACGAGAGATATCGGCACACATAACAGTATACTTTTCATGTAATGACCGATTGGACCGATGAGAAATGCACTTTAATACAATGCTGTCGGTCGATAAATCGCGCTGTGTTAATTTTTCATCGTCGCACCGATGTGGTCGGCGTACGAGAGGAAGATTTCTCAGTTCTTCAGGTACCACCCTTGTATGTGCAATCTGTGCGCGTGTGTAAGTGTGTGTGTGTGTGTGTGTGTGCGTGTGTGTATGTGTATGGATGCACTGTGTACTGAGAACGCGTTGTGTCGTCGTCGTTTCACAAAGCCTGCGAGAGCTTTCACCGATGGAAAGCTAGCCGACGGCCAAGGTGCTGTCCGAGCATCGACGGCGGTTGCACAGTTTGTACAGTGGGTCACAAAAATTCGTGCGGTCTTTAAATAGGCTTTTACTTCCTTTAAGGTCGTAGCCCTCTCGTCGAAAGTGGGCTGAGAGCGGCGCCGAGAGTGCGATCGTACCATCGACTACGGTAATAGAGAAAATGATCCGAGCAATTCCCGATCGACGAAAAATCCCTTCCGCCTCTCGGAGGTGACTACAAACCAGGTGGACTGTATTGTCACGATCTGTCCTCTCTTTTCTCTCTCTCTCTCTCTCTCTCTCTCTCTCTCTCTCTCTCTCTCTCGGCGAAACGATAAACGACGTCTGACGTGAAAGTACTAATATATCGTTAAAGATACTGATGAGGAACAGAAGCGGCGAAACGCGTAATTAACGTTAGGAAGTTATTAACACCGCGACGTGTTACATCTAGGCTCACTTAGGAATGAGATAAAAAATACAGTATGTTACACATATGCTGTCGTCACGAGTTACCGATGCTATGTAGTGATATATAAGCGAGGATAATTATACGTGCAATGTAGAGTGCGCGAATAAAATGCAAGTGCTGGAAGTGAATGTGCAATTCGAAATTAGTATGCAGATTCGAGGGGAGTTTACCTTTCCTTATGCGTGATTTCATTGTATGGCCATTATTAACTTGTATATCCCGTATATCTGTAACAAATCATACTTTCTTGTAATAACAAGTAATACCGTAAGTAAATGAAAAGAGAAACACGTTTGGGAAAAACGATCGAAGATAAAGATTCGAATGTAAAGTTTATTGTTTTTTCATCATTTAAAACTAAACTATCATTAGTATAGTTTTGTGCTTGGTGCACTGAGAGGAATGATTTTGTTGTAGGAACAAATCAAGGGAAAGTAAATGTATAAAAAACCGATCGATTTGTTACTATTACAAATTAATTCGTCAATGTAACACATAATCAATAGTATCGCTAGTAAATAAGAAGCTCATATATATATATATATATATATATACATAAGTTGTAGATGATTACAGGATCCCAAATCGTAAGAAATTGACCAATTCTAGCCAAATATTCTCCCTACATTTGACTGTGCTTGGTCGGTTTCCTTAAGACTGCACGATCATCTATAAATTCTATGTAAACGAACTTAAAGTCTATCTAAAAGATAGATTAGATTCTATATAGTTTGCTTCTGTTACTAATAATTGAATAGTATAGCAGACTAGCAGTAAACACAAGAAAATTTGTTGTCACATATTTACCGGTCACCGGTTATATACTGATGGCTTTGGCTAAATTAACAAAATCCTTTCTCTCAGTGTGGCGAGGAAAAGAATTTGAAACGAGTCACATACCGAATTCACTATACGCATACACGTACATATGAACCCATGTACGATCTTAGTGATCTTAGTAAGGTCGTCTAGCTGACCTTCGCACCAAAGTGTCATCCTGCGTACTCGAGCGTTCACCTGACTCGTGAACGCGCACGAGGACACGCGTGATGAAGTACGCGTGAAATCTGCGCAGCTGCACGT
Source organism: Acromyrmex echinatior (assembly GCF_024713525.1). Lineage (NCBI taxonomy): Eukaryota > Metazoa > Arthropoda > Insecta > Hymenoptera > Formicidae > Acromyrmex > Acromyrmex echinatior. The sequence goes on along the minus strand of NC_141856.1, from coordinate 10,490,755 downwards.
TCCAGGAAAATGCGTAAGCGGTCTGCAATGTGCGGCACAGAGAGCCATCCCTTTAAGCGAATGCGTGCCGACGCGTTACGCGGTTTCACGCTTCGCACGACGTACACGCACACGCACACGCACACGCACACGCACACGCACCCGCCGTGTACTTACCTACTCCGTTCATACGCACGCGGATTATGGCGCCGATTCGTGCGTTCGCATTTACATACGCGTTTACCCGCGTTCTCCCTGATCGTTGTAACCGAGATTGAATTCCTACTTAAGGAGTGCTCGATAAGGATAACGACGATGCACAAGCTCGGCGACCGTGCCGTAAATATTGCCTAGACGCGAGATAAAAGCGTTAAGAGGCGGCAATCCATGACGTCGCGCGCGTGTTGTATCTTTTAGGTAAAAACGCGCTTCCGCGACACGCAAGAGTACAAGGGTTAAACGTAAATGGCAAAGATCTTTCCAGCTTTGATTTACTCGACGGATAAAAAGAATTTATGTGCACGGAACGTTTTTAGTATCGTGCCATTAATGGTCCTTCTCGTTGGACGTTAGTAACTTTGCATGCTTTTCGGTTTCTTTATCAAATTAAAATCATTTGTAGTACATGGACAGATCTTTGTCCTGGTTCTGCGCCATTAATGGCTGTCGGACGTCAGTTCAATTTAACCCCAGATGACTTAACTTTCTAATACTGAAACTAGAATTGAGATTAAAGATAGCAGACGTCGGTGAAATCGATCATAAGAGATTTTCTTCTAGTAGTGATATTCTATCAAAGCATTTTACAATTGTAGTGAAAATAAAAGAATAAGAAATTGCACTTTTTTTATCATTAAGGATAAAAAAAATAATAAAATAGAAAAGTATGTCCTTTTTGGAAAAAATTATTTATAAGGATGAGAGTATTCTTTATTAGGATAAAACATACGTGTAATCATAGTGGAGTGGAATTTCTAGTCAGAAATTGTAAAGATTTAAGGGTGAAAGAAAAGTATATATATGTATATATATCGCGAAGAATCTGCAGACCATCGGGGATATCCTTTCGCCCACGTCCACGTTCTTGCGTCCAAAAGACGACGAGTCCTGCTCGTCTTTGAAACGAAATGGGAATGTGGCGGGAAGAAGAGAGGCTTGAATGACCGGTACGTGAGTCAGACCGAAAGAACCTCGCGTACGGTGCCAGCTAGCAAGAGAAATCCTCGGCAGGACATTGCACCGAAAGACATTCTTCGATCTACCGATCCGAATTTGGAGATATGTCGTCGTGAAGATCCAGCGCATCCCTTGAAATATTCAAATCGCGTTTGGCCAAACAAGTCTACAAATCTGATATTTTTTATGCCGCAACATTAAGGAATATGTACGCATTTACTATGTATATTTATGTATATAGATTTTTATAGGAAATAAATTTTAATCACTTACATAAAAATAACCAGTTTAAGGAAAGATGTGTAGATAATATAGTATAACTCAACGTACATTTAAAAATAATTTTGAATGTGTTACAATATGTACGAAATATTGGGCAATTGCATTTACAAATTATCCTAAAGATAATTTATGAAACACAATTGTAGAGAAAAGAACTATTATCTCAGATACAGGCGTTGCTTTTTCATCATCATCATCATCATCATCCATTAGAAAATTATACTGATTGTGAGTGTTACACAAGATTCTGCTGCCAAAGCGGCGACAAGATTCTCTCATATGAAACAATCAGTAAATATTTCCTGTTGCATAATTTCATATTTAAAGAGCCGCGTTTAAGGCTTGATCTTGGCAAGAAGACAGCACAGTGATTAGAGAGGCGACGTAAAGCGACGTGAGTTAAACGAGCCGTGGTTCCTCAACCATCGTATCTTACAATTAGCATTTTGCTTTTTACTGTTGTTAAAACGTACACTCGAGTACACTGGAACATAGAAAAGGATTCAAGGATCTACATCCATAAACTCGACTATACTTATATCTTGCGATCTTGCGATTGTCACAATTTTCCAGACGCGACTAACGAGAGACGCGCCGCCGTTTATCCGATTTCAGACGTGATATCGCTTTAGTTGCGCCAACATTATCGCTACGTGCACTTTTGTGCAGGATTTCGCAGGTCCTTTACTACACCAATCTGCAGTACCGTTAACCGCGATCGTTACTCGGCGAGCCTGCGCTTCGTATGTCTCGTCGTGTTCCGAAGCGCCTTTTTCCGTGCTTTAAAGACTCGCACGCAATGCGGAAATGCACGCTCGAGGGAGGTTTGCACGTCGTTAGCACACTTTTGCGCGTCCGCTGCTCGGTTTCATTTCAGGCGCCATTCCGCTGCACGCTCGCAGTTATCTAAAATTTGCGGAAGATGTTGGCGTCTCAAAAACGTTAGTCCTTTCATTCTCAACTGATTTATATGCTGAGTTATGCTTCGTCACTCACGATATGTGAGAAAGAGAAATTTTTGTATTTGAGAGCCTCGTTTAATTACTAATCTTAAATAATCATAAATCTTATTTAGCTAGTTAGCTTGCTTGCTTATTTATTAGCAAAGAAATTTGCGGTTTGAAATAATTTGGATCCGAAAAAAAACGATAAAAATTTAGTTAGATTTGTTAGAATATTAAGATATAATTATGTAGGACGCTCAAGTTGATTGCCGAAATGCTAAAACTTTTTTGAGCGAGCAGCATTGCTCACTCTAGCAAAATCTTATTTTTAGATCTGTGTCTAAAAATTTTGTATCAAATTAAATTTTTGGATACTTTCGCACGCAAAATCGTTCCTTCCGTATACGTATTTGTAAAATGTGTGTCACAATGACAAGAGTAAGAAGCTTGATATATGCAATACGAAAATGAAAATCTCAATGAATTTTACACGCAAGAGTTCAAAGAGTTCTAACCGCATCGTCAGTTTGAACATTTAGAGCGGCGACATTAAGCAGGCTCACTTCCACCATTATTATACTATCGGATGCAGAAGATTCTCGATTCGCGGTCGATACGGAAACGCGACAGCCCGTGTCCGGTGGCTGTGCAACCACCGGGCGATAATGAAATCTAAATTGCAAATTATGACGGGACATAACTCGCGCTCGTTATTCCGCACGTTATGCCCCATTGTCACGGTGGTCAGCCTGTTTGCACGCGCGCGCGCAAACATGGGCTTTATAATGTCCATTTGAATCACCGCCGAGGATGTGTGAGGATGTGCACGCCAAACCGCCGATGCAATATGCTGTGGACCGTTAAGAGCCGCGACCCCTCGAGATTCGCGCAGAAAAAACGAAGAATCAAGCACACCGGGAGCTTTGTTCGGGGCATGTTTTACGGATTCTTCCTCGCCGAGCGTAAAAATTCAAAGTTTTTTCTTTCTCACATCTCCCGGCTACTTTATCGCGAATTTGTTTGGATTAAATACAACTCAGCATGGGGTCCTTTGATCATCTAAATTTTTTTTTTTTTTTTATAACAAAGAGTATGAAGATATATTGAAATATATATATATATATATGCATATGTATTTCTAAGGTATTTTGTTTGCAAGGGAAATAAGTAAAACAATAAATGAAAAATACCTTTGTGTACATGTAATTTATATTATAGGTAATAAGTTTTAAGAAACTTTGAAATACTCACTTTGATGATAGCCAGGGAGAATCTGTGAAATGAGTATGAACAGTAATGTACATCATATAGAATTGCTTAGTTTAAAGCCCTAATATATTCTGACAGGGTTGATGGTGGCGGTGCGTACATTTGACGGTACGTGGAACAGAGGAAATATATTGCCGCGAGCATGCGGAAACGCAATGTGCGAGGTCAAGGCTCATCAGGAGATTGAGAAAGAGAGAGAGAGAGAGGATGGACACCTCGGCTTCGCGCGGAAAATTGGCCAAAGTGCGCGGTCTCGCGGCTCGCGGCTCGTCTGTTGCGCGAGATGTGTGGAAATTAAGATCTTATCGTGTTCATATTCTCGATGCGTGCGAGGCACAAGTTTCTATTGATCGGAGTACGCGGCCTCGCAATTAACACAGCCGTGCGCGGAAAAATATCGCGAGGAAATTAACGTCGGTACCCGGAAATAGAGACGTTGCGTTTCCGCGCCCTCGTCCTCGCCCTCGCCCTCGCCGGCCGCGTCTACTTTGTTAGAATCTCGCGATGAGATACGACAACGCAATGATTTACCCCGCAATGAATAACCCTATTAATTTCGAGGCAACGCGATCGCCAGATTTTCCCCTTGGTAAAAATTTGTCGAGTGAAATAACACACACACACACACACACACACACACACACACACACACACACACGCAAGAGATTAGGATCTAATCGGCATTGCCATCTACCATGTGGGAGTGACGCCAACAAGTACAATAATTGAAACATTTATCCCTGTCTGTATAGAGACAATAGCTACATTATGATAATTACATATGATAATTATAAATGCGTTAAAAACTGTTGAAATTTTATTCAATGATCTGAAGGAATGGGTGAAAGATATAAGAAAAATAAAATACCTATAATTGAACATACGAAAAATATTTTTTTAATAAAGATAAAATATTATATTGATTATAATTGCTATTTACAATAAATAATCTTCTCACATTGGGTCAAGAAATGTTTTTCTTCAATGGTGTTGTATCATAGAAAACAATCATACTCGAAAGAACAATATTACATCAAAGTACAATATTACAAAGTCAAACTTTATATCAAAACTTATTTTACGAACGAACCTCATCGAGAAATAACGAGATAAATTGAAAAATAAATGAAGCTTCTATCTTCTTTACGTTGTAATACATAAATAATCATGCAAATAGCATAATGCGTGCGTCCGATATGCGTAAACCTGTTTTACAGTTGTATCGATGATGCATAACGCAAGCCGTAGAATAATTGTAGGTCAATAGATCACGCGATAGAATATTGAAAATAACATTCGACATTCTGTGAGGTTCCGTAAGATTCGTCGGTCGACAAGAGCGCTTCACAGATGATACAATCATTTCCTGGTATTCGAAGAACACGTAGCATGCGGAAATGTTGTGCGAGGTCAAGATTCCAGGACCACCTTATCTTAGTATAACAGTTGCATTATAAATTTTTAGATCATGCGCAGAAATCAAAATTGCAAGTTAAGATATTTTTATATCGATAAATTATCTCCTTTTTTTTTCTTTAGAAAAAAAAAGGAATATAAACTAGAGAGGAAAATGGAACGAGTCAAGGTTTGAGTCACGCCGCGAGGCGTCAATCAATTCCGTAGTTACGAAAGATGTGACGAAGCGAGATTGCTCGTTATCAATCAGACGAAAGCGCAACGTAAGACGAGAGATTGACGCAGATAATGAATGTAGGTACTTCGGCAGGTTGAATTGAGTCGGCGACCGCGCGTTCCGCCGATTGCAAAACGAAAGTCTCGAAGTTTCTTGCAGTGCAAGGCGCGCATTCCGCGCCCATTGTCGGAGTCATTTATTAATACCTCCTCTCCGTCATTGACCTCTCCATTAACCCGGTTTACGCAAGCAATGGGTAACTGGTGAGACACGACGAGAATCGCGCGAGCTATTAGAATCGCCGTTGTTTCTCGAATAGCGGATCGTTGCACCATCGTCGTCGTCGTCGTCGTCGTCGTCAACGCTGTGTTCGATCGCCATTGGGACGGAGCACTTCCTGGCCAGGTCCCGCCCGGACCCCGCTGCGACTTTCACAAAGAAACGATCTCGTTCGCGACCTTAACTCTCGATCACATACCTTGTTAGATACGACGATTCAAGAACGATCGCCGAACACGTTACGCTGTACGCGCACAGATGCTGTAAATTGTACCTCTTTCTCTTTTTCGCGCTAAGCTGCCGCTCTACAGCTTCGAGGATTGCAGGTCCGTGAACTTTATGTGACTATTTCAACTCTTTGTATACTGTCGACTTATTTTATTTGATTATCGTCGTTGATTATAAGCATGCGTATATCGATATGATTTCTATTACGTGTTTGCGTATTATTTATATTGAGCTTTTATAGTTTCGATATTATATAATAATGATTTGCATGTATATATGCATTAGGATAATTTTTATTTAACATATTCACGCGTTAGTTGCGCATACATACATACAGTGAGAGCAAAAAGTATTCGTACAAGGAAATTTTTTATAAAAGAAGTCTTGTTTGTAAAAAATAAACGTTAATTAGCTATTTTATACAATGAATATATTCTGTTTTAACATAAACAAATAAGTTTCGCATGTATTTCCTGAATTTAGAAGTCAAATTTGTCGATTGTACACTGTTAGAAATGTTCTTAAATTTTATTAACTTTTAAGTTACACAATTCGAATTTAATTTCATGACATTACATTTAAATTTAATGTATTTTTTCATTTGAAAATTTATAAAATTTGTAAAAATGTATTTTTTTCATAAAATTTTATTAAAAGTACATTAAATTTCATCAATTTAATATACACGTTCATTTCGTTTAAATAATCACTGTAACTTAATTTTCAGTTAAATCATTCATTACTTTTAATTTCGTTCATAACCACGAGTTTCATTTATATGTAAAGGAAGCTCGTGTTTACATTTCTAAGAGTGTACGAATACTTTTTGAGCATCCAAACAATAGAATTTTTTATTTCCGCTTATTTTTCAGATGATATATTTTTTATAATTAATGCACATCTTTTTGGTATATATCATTTTAAGAAACATACAGTCTATTTTATTCTTTATGAATAAATTGTTAATTACCCAGCAAGAAATGATTGTCAATCGACGTCGAATTGGTATTGAAATCGATTCGACATCAATTTGATGACTCATTTCTCTGGATAATTTACTTTTGAAAAATAAAATTTTTTTAAAAATATTTTCTCTGTACAAATACTTTTTGCACTCACTATATATATATATGTTTGTACTCAACTATTTCTTAATTGTCCGTGACATTCAACACATTTATTCGTTCCTATCCAATAATTATGGCTTATTCTAATCGGTGTTTTCTTACTGTTTCCGTGACTACGATTGCTATATCTTCGGAATTCTCCATTAGGTAATTACGATACGCACCTTTATCTGAGGTATGTCGAATGATTACTAACGGAAAATGTGAGTCTATTTCGCTTCGTGTGTTTGCCATTCGCGGTCGGGAAGGTTTGTGGCGACGAGCGAAAATTTTTGCGCCGGCTTAAGAATCTTGCAAGATTCCTGCATGCGCGATAGTTTATCAATCGGCATAATTGCTCTTATTTATGCGAGCCTCGATAATCGTGTATCGCGCATCTCTGAATCGTAATGCTGTAGCTCCTGGGGAAATGACGGGCAATTCCCGGGGCATTTCCTGTGCTTTACTTCCGTCTCGATCTTTTATATTACTGATAATCTCGCGCGGCGATTCGTATTTGAAACTGCGGCGAGCCCGCGGTCGTTAATTTCCTGCCGGAGTGAAACTGTGCGCGCGTTCGAACCTCGGAGATCAAAGGATAATATTTCTCACACCGGCCGACAGTATAATCGGCACGCAACGTTTCGCCCGGCTATACGTGCGTGTGTGTATGTAGTTTCATCTACGTACACGTCCATGCCGTCACATTTATGCGTATTTCATAATATGGTATACATGAGCGTTACGCCTGTGCTGCTGTACATTTAATACGCGAACACGCGTATTAATGTGCGAGAAAATCGGTGACCGCGTCGACTCGTCGAGGTGTGCGGCACACTTCGGTCTCGTCTCAGAGTTCCAGCCACCGGCCACTTTCCCGTCGTGCTGAAACGCATCCGCTTAGATCTCAACGCGACGCAGAGTGAACTGTGAAGAGTAAAACGCGTTGAGAATCATGCGGACATGCGCGAGAATCACTTCCGAGACGGGATTGCGATTCCCGTCATGAAAGACGCCTTTCCCGCACCTTTCCTCTTCTCGGAATCAAGACGTAACGAGAGGGAATAAGACGTTAGGAATGCAAAAGTTGTAACTAGAGACTCTGACTTTTTGACCAAAATATTGACGTTCTGAAAAAAATCTCAGCAATTTTATATTTATTTCGTGATTATTATCGTGTAGGGAATACGCGTATACACAGTTGGAAAATTTGCGTTAAATTCATTCAACACCCTTCACGTGTATCCCAAACGGCCTATTCAAATTTTTATGTTAGTTTAATACAAGAGGAATAGATTAAAAGTAACGCAAAAAAAGTAATACTGACACAATTTGTAAGTAAACTGTGAAAGCATATTTTTTCACTAAAACTAACATTTACTGTTAAGAATTTACGTTTTAAAACACATTATTTTTATGTTATTTGTTCACTCACTCGTAAATTGTATTATTTTGACATTAAGAAATTTTGAAACACAAAATATTTAAATAATATAATCACGTTAAATTAAAAATTCAACAACAAAGACTTGAGTGGATCGTTTCAAATACAAAATGTTTTTACTGTGTAAATACGAGAGCGTTTAAAAACATTTCTTATGCACGACACTTCAAACGCGTAAAAAAATTTCCCCTATATTTAATATACTCTTCGATAAAATTCTGAATCATCTCGTATAGTGTATTAAAATCTGTCTACTTGTGTCTACTACGAACGATTCTCCGTATTCTCTTTTATCTCTTGGAATGGGTATCTCCTTTACAAGGATCTCAGGTTCCACGGTTCTCTCTATCTCATTACGATGGAAATCATTTGACAGAAAAGTCTATGGACATTGGAAGCATCGTAAACACTATATAGACTTAACTACCATTTTCATTTAGCGCAATATATGTTTCGAGACACGAACGTTCAGAGTTAATTAGTCATCGATGCGAACGTTTTTGTATTTGGAGTACACGTGAACGAGCTCTTTAAGGTACGTTCTAACGCCTCATCTTCGAGGACGTTGTCGCACCGTGTCTCAGTTTTCTCGTCGCCCACACATGCACGAGATGCACGAGTGCAGTGTTTCGACTGCACTCGACGCTACCGCGCAGATCTAATCTTCGCCAAGGTCGCCGATGCAGGATTCCGAACATTACATTAGCAGCCTCGCCTCAGTAAATAGATGCCGCGTCGCGTCGCGTCGCGTCGCCGCGCTCAGAAATTTGAATATTTACTGAATATTTAGCATCTTTGGATAAATAAACATCTGCGACGGTACAGCGGCTGAGCTGGCTCAATATGCACTCACAAAGTGTGAGAATATTTTTTCTTTCTTTTTTCCGTAAAAACATGCATATTTACGCGCCATCGTTAGAATATTATTAAAAGAAAGCATTAATCATTAAGCTAAATATTATTAAAAGGAACATTAATTGATCATTTTAATCATAGTATCAGCAAAATTAGTGAGTGATGAATTAATGCTAGTTTAAGCAGTTCTTTTTGATATCCTTGCACTTACTGAGGCACGTATCGTCTGTTGAGTCATCAACCTTAGAATTTAGTTTATTCTTCGATTGCCTGTGCCTCTTATTTGTGAACGCGAATCTGACGTTTCCGCACAACGGTGACTCATTGTTCCTAGGTAGACAAAAGAGACGAAATAACAACGACCGTGACCCGCGCAGGAAGCAAATAGATGTCGGTATAGCAAATAGTTGTGCACTTTGTCTCTCGAGTACAAAAGCTTTCACAGAAAACGAAGGCGAATATTAGAGGAAAATTGTACAGTTATCCTCATATAAAAAAGTACTTGAGTTTCGCTGTAGAACGTATAGCGAATGTTTTATTAGATATTTAAAAAAAAAGGATAAAAGAATCAAATATAGATAAATGAAACTTTCGTCATATTTAACAAAATCTCTTCAAAAAACAAAAGTAATTTTTGGGTTAATATTTGTGTTGGCCGAGACGAAAAAGTACCGGAGAATTAATTATTTTCTCAGAATAATGAAACTTTATATGAGCGGCCGCTTCAAGATTCATTCTTTCCCAGGAAATATTTCGTAATCGCTTTTTTGCAGGATTCGTGATACATATCCGAGAACAGGTGTAAATTGTGTCAAGCGCCAAAGAAATAAAAAAAACACATCGCACAAACCGTGTCGTGATTTCGCGATAACTGCTGTTTATTACAGAAGCATCTGCGCTCGTTCAAAATTCCAAAGAGGGGGTCACCGGTGACCTCCGGGCGACTATAAAATGTTTGAAAAAAAAATCATCCTGTTAATCAGCAATAATCATAATGACACGATCGAGGGAAACGAGGGGGGATCTTTTGTAGCTATTTATTCCCCGTTACATCGTTATTCGAGATAAACGTTGCGGCGGTTGTGGAGAATTCATCGTAATCGCGAACGCAAATCGCCGAGCGCTGCCCAAAGCAGCAAAAACGTGGGAAAAAATATAGCTGGAGCGCGAGAGTGACGCGATGCTGCGATAGTTGGGATATTTATTGTATTCTTCCTTTGCACCTGTCGCAAGCTTGAAATTTGTTTCTTGCAGCGAAATTGTCATGCACAATTTGTCGAGGGAAACAATACACAATGTAAAGATCACATTTCTTTGATTGTACTTTGCAGATATTTTCTTTGGTAAAATTGTTTATAAATCTAATTTACAACATAATTCCTTTGCTTCTTAAATAGTGAATAAAAAGAATATAAAAGTTCATCATTTTAATTTTTTGTTACATAACAATGTTGTTACGTCAGAATCAATTATATAATTATACAATACGAGTATCTTGTGGTATACAAAATAATTTCAATCCTCTGCCGACAACTGAAGTATTTAAAAGCACTATTGATATTTCGATTATAAATTTTTATAGATTTAGATAAATTTAAATCTATAAAAATTAATAAAATACGATCCTATTTTTATAATGAAAAAACTCGTTGTTAAAACTTTGACAAATATATCGGAATTTTTTCAGGTTTTCATGTAATTCAGATAAATAAAAAAATTTGCTCTGTTTTTTAAAGACTTCTATTGCTAACGAAAGAATTACAAGAATTCATGTTGCTGAGGCGGAGGATTAAATAGCAAAAACAATTCAAATTTTCTTCGATACGTATCATGGGTATATATACTTATGCCCTGTATGCACTGTATTCTTAATGCGCAATCTTAGGATCATTTTCTAAGAATCAAGTAACGATACTTCTGCGGCTTCTCGGTTTACGATTGTTACAGTATACATGCTATTACGAACAATTCTCGAGGTTACATTCTTCGATGCTTCACTAACACGAGTTATACATCGGAATATTACCGATCATCTCACGTAATTACGTTGCATGGGATTCATTCGTTGTATTGAATACAGCAGACACACACACACACACACGCGTCTTTTATGTATCTAAAATCGTCTTGGTGTATGACTCACTAGGCGACAAAGCAGTTTTACGTTACACGTACGCCAGCGTAAAATGAACATCGCATAGTTGCATTATCTCTCGCGTACGTCAATAAGACTGCACGTAGCTCGTTATGGCTGTCTTGTATACACACACGGCGCACGAGTTCCGTAATTACACAGAATTTTCCGACTAACGTCTGTCGACTATCTTAATCGCATCGGGAGGAAGTAGGCTGAGGATGAAGGATGAAGGACTGCGGACGAAAAATATGTTTGAACAGGCAGCAGCAGCAGCAGCAGCAGCAGCAGCAGCAGCAGCAGCAGCAGCAGCAGCAGGGGAAGAATCATGACTACACACGACTAGTCACAATTATTCTTCGCAACGCAACGTGTAATAATTCAGTTTCTCATAAGCACTGTCTCCGACTGAAAAGAAACGCGCGAAAAGAAGGGCGCTACGGGTATCAGGTGATACGCGCTAATTACGTGTTGTTCGCTTAATAATTACGACACACACCGGGGCTCTCGCGTACGATTAATCAAGCCCCTCGTTTCGCCGTATATAGCCACGGGAATAATTGAAGTTTTGACGAGTTCCCACTCTAATGATATCGTTCGAGTAATAAGAAACCACTGCGCGCAGATTCACGCCCTGCTCCACCTCCACCTTCGATGTCCTTGAAGATGAAAGGGTGAATTGGCGCGTGGATCGATGATCGTTAATTACCTCGAGGAACCTTGACGAAGATGGCAGTTGGTAAATCGTTACACGAGTCGACAAAATGTTTGTTCTGTATTGCGAGATTCTTGAAGATTTCAGAACCAAGAGTTTTATAGCCGAGAGTCACGCGATCTCTCAAGTCACTTTTAAAATATTACAACTATTAAAAGCAAATTAAAAAATATTTATAGGATGGTTTTTTTTTATTTTTGAATGCATAATCTGTTTGGCATTAAAATTTGGAAAAGTACAAATCTTTACGCGTCACATCACTTTAGTTGACAGGATGACAATAATTTTCTGCAAGTGTCATTTTATGACGCTATTTACTTTATAGCGTTAACTTGAAAATCGGGTCGTTATTCGAACCTGTATATTAAGTCTACATCTGATCTTTCTAAAGCCTTAAAATGGTTTTTTTGCCTTTACGTCTATTATTTGAATTAACATAAGTGACTTGATAAGTCAGAAAATCGTGTTATTAACAATTCTACGTTTCGCACGATTAATTCTCATTTACCTTCTTCGATATGTACGAGATTATTAACCGCAAAGCGTATAACTAAACCAGCAACCGTACTATTAATTAATCGACGCTTAGAAACCGGAATTCATTCCAGAATGTAGAGTCGATATTAACTTTTATTTGTTGATCGTAATCGTTAGTACAGATCGTATTACTGATGCGTGTACTAACGTATTTTATGTTACGTTTACTTTTTTTTCGAAAAGTCATATGCTGTCATATGTTACAACAGGTGGCACATACAGTATTGCAATATAAAACTAGGAACTTATGTAAATTCCCCGTTACTTTTACAATTTACTCCAATTTTGTACATGCGAACGTTACAGAATTGACAGTTGAAACGAGACGAAGTTTATTATCTTCCTCAATATATTTTATGACAGTTTAACATACTATAAAAAAAATATATTACAATCATTTTATACGATCTTATCTTAAAAGTTAACCAGTCAGTATTCACAATTCGTTCTTATCTTAAGACTGGTCTTAAATATAAGTCTCGACTATGGACATCAGTCTTCGTTTCTCATTTGTCTATCCTTTTTCGGTACTTGACGTTTTCCATTTGAAGGAAAATCGCGCGACGTGATGCATCACACGTCTGGAATTGCGCATGCGTGCACCGACACGGAGTTCGGAGTGCTCGGGATCCCTTTCGCGAGGACGAGCAGCGGAACGGTTTGCGTTAAGGCCTGAGGCCTGAGGGAGAGAATCGGAGAATCAGAGAATCAGAGAATCAGTCTCGATCGCCATGGTAACCGTGCTGAGTCGCGCCCGCCTCGTCGTACGTACTCACGACTCACGTACTGTCCGTCATCAAACTCCGATCGTGCGGCTTCGTGAGATTTCGCGTGCGTTCGGCCGGTTTCGCGCACGCTCGGTCATCTCCGCCGCGCGCGAGCGAGGCCAACCAGTCGGAGTCGACTAGTCGAACAGTTCTTCGCGACTAGCGCGACCAGTTTGATTTCGCACGTAGCTGTGACGCGGTCGGCTCTCTCAGGTGTTCCGGCACGGTGCGGCGTGTGTTTTGCCTACGTCAACGCACGCACGCACGCACGTACGTACGTACGCAGTTCTTACCCGGCGACATCTTGTGCCTCGATTCTTGCGTGTAGTGCGACTCGACACACGTCTAGTCGTAGTTGCTCCGAAAGCGCGACGGTCCTTTACCGAAACGGAGCGCGTTTCGGTAAACCACACGATCGCGGAGTGTATTTCGCATGGCCTGTGAAGGCGCCTGAAGGCAAATACCTGTGTAAGTCCGCCGACTTTCGAGCCAGCCGAGTTGAGTCTTGTTTTTCGTTTCGTTTTAAGACGGTGTCTTCAGCACGTCCTTTCGCGCGTTTTGCATTTCCAACGCACGCCGAATCACGATTCACGGACTGGAGATTATTCACGCGAGACGCCACGATGATTTGTTAGTGTAATCAGGATCCTTCCTCCGCTCCGTCTCGCGTGTTTCGTGAAACATGGTAACGTGGTATCGTAGTATCGCCGGGACTACGAGGGAACTCCCGTTCATTTTCGCCGTCATAATTGGAGTGTGACGCATCCGAAGTCTAACCTCTTACGCGTCGCGTCTAATTCGTCGCGCGCTCGCGCCACGTTGTTGACAGTGTCCTCGGAGTACCACCTGTGGATCTCTTTACGTTTACCTTATATTAGTATATAATACAAGTGACAGTGACACCCATTTGCGACACCGAAGCTGTGAGAAGTTGTCGGCAATGCCGGTGACGATTGAAGGCGCGCGAGGGTCTCTGGGAGAAGTCTCGCCGTAAACGCACACGTTCGCTGGCGATTAATCGCGAATCGATTGATGATGACCATGTTCGGCACTCTCGTGCAGAGGCTCACCTCGCCGGTGACCTCGCCGACGAGCCCGCGACGGCGCTACAAGTCGCCGCCGTTGCGCTGGGAAGTGCAGAGCGACCCGGAGGACGACCCGGCTGCGCCCGTGAGGAAATCCAGGGCCAAGCATCTCCTCGACAAGCGCAAGAGCAAGAGCAGGTCGCGCGGACTGCACTCCTCGCAATCGGACCACCTGCAGATATGTAACTCCGGCAACGGTAGCTGGCACGATATCGCCTTTCCACCATTGCGAGGTACCAAGAGTCTCGGCAGGCTCGACGGCATGAAAGAGGTGAGTCCATCCTCGAGGACGTTATCTTTGCAAAGATGCGCGAGTGTTTACATTTACCTCGTATCAACGAGGGTTCGATCCGGAGGATGCGAAACACTCCGATGCGATAGCGAATTAAGTTCATCCAAGTTGCGAAATTTCGGAGTAGAGGATAGCTTTCGTTTTTATGCAACATCTGCAAATAATGATTAATAATAATTGTAGGTGATTTTGGAAAGATGTTTTTTGAATTTGTTAGATAATATGATTCGTCCCGGAAGTATATTATGAATTCTCCGTACTGTCGGACTCCGATCGCGTTTTGCGATCTGCACATCCTTACTCATTTTTTGCGCCACGTTTTTATCATCGCGCAAACATACCGCTGAAACGTTAAACGGCAAAAGTTGTAGCGGACGATAATAATTGGCGTACGGTTTCAATTCTTTTTTTACTTCTTTACGTGAAACCAGTCGACGTACCTTATAACGCTCCTGATATCAGGATATGCGTTAGGCAAAATGTGATTCTAAATAATCTTGTTGATTTGTTTATTTAAAAAACAGCGAGCAGAACGAATAAAGATTTAATTTAACATTATAAAGTATTTTATAATTTTTCGGACAGAAATACTTTTATTTTAAAAAATATTGTTTGACTATTATTATTGTTATTTTCATTATGCTTTACATTTACACACTTAACTTTAACAACTATTATTATTATTATTATTATTATTATTATTATTATTATTATTATTATTATTATTATTATTATTATTATTATTCATTAATTTTATCGACACGTAAGTACCCGAATACTCTGATCAAATTTTAAACAAACATATTTTTGCGAATTTTATTATGACGTCTGAAAATCTCCACACTTCAAACAACAAAGAACAATATCCACAGATTTTATCTCGTACATTTTTAGCGACGACCTTGTGAAACAAGGCAGTGAAAGGGTGAAAAATTATACATTGACAGAAGGGTAAATTAATCGCGCATTTGCGTATTAAGCGGAATACCGTAATCGACCCGTAAGTTACTTCCGTGTAATCATAATCCCGCTTGATATCTAGTAACGCAAGTTTCTACATCTTCAAAACGGATCAGTTTCACTATGAATGTACTTGACGCAACGATCCGTTACATATTAACAATCTTCGGCTGCGCAAGGTATCGAAAGTGCTCGGAATCGGATCATGACGCATGTCTGCGAAATGTCGGAGGTATCTTACGCGTCAATTATTTTACGAATTTATGGATTGGATAATCTGCTGTTCCAGTAGAGTAGGTACCAGGCATTCGTAACTGGCAACCACATTCTACATCGTGAGCGTATCTGTGACTGTGTGTATGTAGGATGTGTCTACGTAGGACAGGTTGAGGGTAAAAACGATAATCTCGCGAATAGACAAAAAACGCGCGCGCTTCTCTACGTATATTCACCTCCTTGTTAACAATATTAAAATACGCGAAATTACGTTGATGTTACAAACAAAGAAATCGCTACGATGTGAATCAAGCGCTGGAGTTTATCTATAATGATAATGATGTTACGTGAAATCAGCAAACCTGGAATTACTTTCAGTGATGTGGCAATGTTTTTTCTACGAATAAAGACAATAGAATTTATATAGACTCCATCAAATTAATAAAGAAAAATTTACGTAGAAAGAACGATTTTGTTGAAACATCTAAAAATTTAAGTAGACACAGGTTTGAGAATAATTTTGTTACATCATTAAAAATAATTATGTAGGAAATTCAAGCATGACGAGCAATGTTGCAAAAACATTCTAGAATCCAGCTTGAATGTTCTATATATTGTATTATCGTAATAGTTGAATTAAAATTATTTTCAGATCTGTATCTAGCTAAATTTTTAGATACTTTAGCAATTAGTATGATTTAATGAATAATTAATACAATTTTGTAAATAATATTTTTTCCGAAATTTTTCATTGAGCTTATATTAAGTTCTAGAAATAAATATACGGTTATTTTTTGAGAAAAAACAATCTCGTTTTCCCAGGGTTTATTGCCAGACTTCTTTTTACAATTGGGCGCCTCACTGCGATTTCATTCGGATGAACTTTTGTTTCTCTTTCTTTAATTGAACGAATTCAGACGTTACAATGTGCGTATCTCGCACAATCTGATTATATAATTACTAACGTAACACATCGGTTTTTATATTTATACATATGTAGTTCGCAAGTTCACGTAACTTGCACAGGTCGGTTATGTATTGTGGTATTCTTTTCTCTCCGTTGTCTCACGCGCGTTACACGTTAATCTCCGTTTGCTTTTGGAAGTAGCATAAATTACTTTTCACCTGTTACTTTGAAAGTAATACAATTTTCGAAAACTACCGAAATAGAGTACGTGACACATGAAAAGATTTTTAAAACACAAAATCGGGACGTCAATGTATCGTAATTTGCATAATAAAAAAAGAGAATTAACTGCAGGAATATGAGATTCTCAAATATACATTTTTTTATTTCCAAGATTATATATTTTATTTTAAAATTAGTTTATTGGGGAATATTGAGACATGCCGCTTAAATATGAAATATCCCAAAATCTTAAGAATGCACGCAAAAATTAATCCGAATATTTTTGCTAATATTTGAAAAATGTAGTGCTGTCGGAATAAGGAACGGATATACATTATATATCTTATTCGCGTGTTTACATTGACGTGTGAACCGACCAGATACGAGTGAAAAAATGTTGGCCGCAGTCTTGAACGCGAGTTGACACTTTATGGATTGTTTGTTTACTGTCGTGCGAGGTCGTCAGCAAACGATGATAGTCGAGGCACATCGATCACGCATTTGCTACGTAGAAATACATATGTACGTGTGTTTGACGGTGATTATCAATTTACGTTATCTGCTTGCATTTATATCGTTGTTACAACTGATTCGATAATTTAATAGGATGTATACGAGGGAAAAACAGAGATGAGGAATTAAAATGCATTTAGGCGTTACTTAAAAACAATATTGAACAACACGCACACACACAAGAGAATTTTGATTTGTATACATATATAATTTATTTTAAAATTTTGAAATTTAAATTTCTTTTAAAGAAACGTGAACAGTGCAATGTTTTAATAATGTTTTAAGTACCATCTAAATTGTTTGAAGTGAAATCTCACTCCACAGAGTAAAAATTGATGGAAAAAGGTTTAATTTTTAATCTTTAGAAGTGAGATTTCACTCTAAATGTTTTAGAGAGTACATTATCGAATAATTTTGCAAATATTTAACATGAATCCCTTAACTTTTTATTTTCATTGGTTCTGTTACTTAATCACGACTGAACACATCTTTGGTAAGTTTCTTTAGCTAGCTAAATGGATATACAAATATGAAAATCCGCCACCTGGTGCTCGTTAGCTTTCTACTCGATAAACATGAAGTCGAGCGTTAATTGTCCGAGCTATTTGTGAATCGATTTATGCGACACAAAATCGTGCGGTCCTCTCTCGCTGTTTTATCGTCGTCGACTTTCACGACGCGGCACAGATATACGTTACTAACTTCCCGGCTGCCACCCTTTACCTCCTAACCTTGCTCGCGATCAAAGCCTCGAATGTTGAATACCCATCGCACCGTAAAATCACCGGCTTTCACCGAGCGTAATACGACGACGTACCGCGAATCGCCGAACGTGGCTGTAATTCGTGCAAATTGCGCGGCGATCAATCCGCGCCTTCTCGATAAACGCGAAATCGCGTTACGTTGCCCGACTCGCACATATTCACAATTCACATACATAATACACAACGCACACCGTGTGATTAGGCTATCAAAGCCGTAGAAGTGAAACGCGGACCGTTGTATTAATCCATTAGATCTCGGAAATTTTATCCAAATATTCATAAAAGCGAAATAATCTGTCTAATAATTTGTTCGGTGGTAATTTGTTCCAGCAATTTACTCGAAAACCAATCTCAGTCGCGTGTTAAATGAGGTCACTGAAAAGCTAATTTTCTTCTATTAACCAAGTAAAAAGATAAGGCAAAGTAGACACAGTTTCGTGACCTAAAGTTTAAGTGTGCTACATTATTGTATATTTCGTCTTTCGAAAGGTCTATCAAAATGAATTTATAATCAAAACCAGTAACAAGTAGGAATCAAATTGGTTCTTTCATAAGTCGGCGTTTTTTTTTCTATAATTTATTACAAAGAGTTAATTTTAAAAGTTCGAGCGTATATCGATGCTACACCCATCGCTTCTGTCTACTTAAAAATTATCCGTTCTATTTTTTTGTCATCCGGCGCAATGGCCAAGTGCCATTCATGACATGCATAAACTTAGCGGTCTCTCTGGGATTATTAAGTGTCGTCGTCGTCGGCCGAGAGCGATGCAATTCGTAATTCGACGAAATTGCGTGGTTCTTTAATGACCTCAGTATTTGAACGACGACCCACCAAGAAGCGCTTTGTACCTTTCCCTGCACATTCACTGCACACGCACACACACACACACACACACACACGCACACACGCACATACCCACGCTATCGAAAGGAGCATTAAGGTCGTCACTAAAAGCGGACGTTGCCGAATGTTCGTAATTCGAGCGGCTCTTAACGACGACATTGCCCTACCCTGGGCAATGTTACGAATCTCCATCACCACTTTAGTTTAGTCCAGTCCAGTCGCCTCTTCCTCGTTACGTCCACCTTCCCCGCCTCTCCCGCCTTCGCGACTCCCTTTTTCTACCTGTGGAAAGGTACACGTGAGGCGCCATTAATTTCGCGATGGAATCAAAAAGGAACAGGATGCAGGATGAAATACGTTAGCAACGTCGTCAAGACGATCCTCGGCCTCGGCCCTTGTGGCGGATTTTATATGATGCCCGATAGCGAGGCAAGTGAACGTGTTATTTGTAGGCTATTTACCAAATTTATACGTACAAAATTAGTTTGATGGCGATGTTTAGTTTACTGAGTAAATTTATTTTGAGACGTATACGACTTGTACCGAGTACTTGTATCTTTATGTGAACACTTGTATTTATCGTATCGTATAAAGGCATTATTAGGCAAATTATTGGTTACTGAAGGAAGTGAATAGAAACGTCTTCTACTTTCGGGCACGCTTGTTTTTCTCCATCACGCTAATATTCCACTTAGCCTCAATTTCACTTTTGTAAAGAGCAGTAATGAAGCATTCATCACTCAATCGGGTCATTATCAATGTTGTCATTAGCAATACTGTTTTCCATTAATACCCACTGTTACAACCGATCATCTTTAATTACATTATTCATTGCAATATTTTTTAATAGATTTCAATTGCACGAAATGTACGAACCAAATGGAAAACAATAGAGAAATTTAAATAACTTTTTCATCTTTTTAAATTTTTGTTATTTGTAAAAGATATTATTTAAAAAACTTGTGGATAATAATTTGTACATATCATTTTTTCAATTATTACCTATCTAAGAGGAAAAAAGAAGTAAGGCACAAGTAGCTTTTGAAAACGTGAAAAAGGATGTAACGATCAACTTGCCACTTGACTCGACTTGCTACTGTCCTCGTGTAAACTCACCATTAACGATCCGCCCTTCTCGGACGAGCCGTGAGGGAATATTGTCCACCGCTTGCAGCCGCATACGAGATAAGAATCTGTCGGTGTGCAGCTAGTTAAATCGCGGTACAGCGAGCGAGGTATCACGAGAGACACGAGGAAGTCCTGAGGAAGCGTTACTTCGTGCTGCCTTGTTTCGGCGCGCGATAAGATCGCCGCGATCGCGGGTGATGGAGCACAGTAGCCGAATCCCAAACGCTGAACATTGTTCGCATCGGAATTGTTGTCTTTCTCTCTTTCCCTTTTTAGTTATATTAACTCCTTTTTGTTCCCGTTTTGGTCGATCCACTACAAGATCCTTGAGATTCTTATATACGGGTTCTTATATACATGAAACTCTATTATAGAAGAATAAGATTGAAAGATTTTCGTTCTTAGCACTCACAATTTGTATTTTTACTATTATTTATATGAATTAGTGAATTTTATATAATTCTAGAGATTTTCTTAGTGCAGAATTTAATCAAATCGATTATGTACTAAACAGTAAACCATACTCTATTATGATGAATTAGTCTAAAAGACGAGTGTGAAAACGAAAGAAGATGTGTCTGAATATTTGACGCGAGCGTTATGCACACGAAGGGTTAATCTTGTTTTACTAACGTAAGCACCGTTCAGTAGACGTGACGAAAAACCCATATCCATCGGAAAGTGGCCTTATAAGGGAGCTCCGTTGGCCTGAGGGCTTTCTATGGACTGTCCGCGGACATTCCGAGACTCTGAATCAAGCTGCTTTCGTCCAATTCCTATGACCGGTAAGGAACGTGGATCTGACACCGATTGCAAATGTATGAGACATCATCTCTGGCATCGTAAGCATAAAAAGAGCGCTGCTCGCCCATTCGAAGATTTGACGACCACAAAGAATCTGTTCAAAAAGAACATTACGCCTTTCTGTGTCGTGAGAGCCTCCGTCTGTCGTAAAACGCTAGTTTCGTTCTTCTCACGTGATGCGTCATATCAATCTTTCTTTGCAAACGTGGGACGTTTTACTTTCTCTGGCCAATATTAGCGAATGCGAACGCGGACTACAGCATTTAATTATTTTTTTAATAAATTTATATTCAATTATCGATACATTTGACTTTAGTTTTTAAGTAGCTGATTAACACATAAAGCTTTTTCTATTTGATAAAAATAATAATCTTATAATGGCTCAATAATAATAAACAATAAATAACAAGAAGGAGCTACAAGCCAGATTTTATGTACTTCAAATTCTTAGAACATACGTTTCGACCTTATTCTTAGGTCATCCTCAGCGTAAAGAAATTAAACGCAAATTTGACAAAATTGATAAATTATAATTTTAACCGTTTTAATAATTTTCTAATTTGAGATTTGATGAACATTTTATATAAATCTCCTTTCATAAAATATGATGATACGATTTTTGTTTGCTCTAATCCTGAATAAACAGCTGGGTAAAATTTATTCCATTAAAAAATTGCAATATATTTTTCCGTCTAATCGTCACGAATGCTATTTATATCGCTAGCCTAGAAAAGTTGTTCTTTGATATGTTAATGCGGGTTTAGATGTCATGAGCGATTTAGTCCAGCGCATATCTATTAACAATGGCGGCGCGAGTAGACGGATCCTCATAATTCGTTGTAATAATTTAACGTCAGAACGGAGAATCTTCACGGTAGAACAAATCCACGTGCGGGATTCCGGCGATTCGCGTGTCCACATATGTCAGTTTCCCCCCTTCGGCCATTGTTCATCGCGGCTCAAAAGGCTGGACGGGCAGAAGAAATGCTAATTGTGAATATGAAAATCGCGGCAGGGGTGTCCACCGTATAAGCTCTTCTTTACGAGGCACGTCCTGCGTGAAAGGCTTGTCGCCTTTTTTCACGATCCCTTTTGAATTCTTGTAACGAAGGAGTTATGACACTTGCTGTCCTTGACATTCGCGATGCGTTGAGATTTCGAAGAAAATCGCGCTACTCGAAAACGAAATAGAGCATAATTTTTCGATTCAACAGATTGACAAAATATCCGTCATAAGTATAACTTTTTAACTATTGAAAAATCTTTTGCGAAATATTAAATAGTGAACATTTTTAACTATAAAAAATATTCTTCGCATTTAAAGCAAGAATCAGAGGAAGACATAAATTTTCAATATTCAGACATCTATATATGACTATGTTTAGGGAGATGCTATTTATATTATTCTATTCTAGTTTTACGTCTAATGAGCGATAAAGAATTACACAAATCGCATTAATAATATCTTCCCGAACGTACCTTATATTGCTTTCCATCTTTGTTTCATTTTTTAAAGTTAAAGCTTATTTTGCAAAAATAAATATTTTATGTATACATAAATAGACTTACATTTTTTTTTCGTCTCTTCGTAGGTCGAGTCATAGATATCGAAGTTATCCAAATTCCGAATCAAACGTGTCTTGTCCCTTTCATTTAAACTCGTGACAGCGGATCTATTAAATCTTATTTATCGCATTTTGTATGCAGATCTAAAACGATCCATTATAAATCATTTCGTCCATGACATTCTTTTAACTCTTTGTCCGATGAATTCTTTGTCCTTGATCCTTCCTAGAACACGCTAGACAACTCTTCTCGCGAATGCTGCGAGAGGACGCGGATGAAGAGCAGAAGAAAAATAAAACAATGGAATTGCACGGACAGACGAGACGCGAAATTGGCGTCAGCAGGAAGTTTCGACTCGGTCGATCGCTATCCCAGTTATTACGGCTCTTAAAGGTACTCGTCACACTGTAATTAGCACCGAGCTTTACTATTACGAGATCCGAGAGACGCAAAAGATTCGTGATATACATATCTTATGGAATAATTTGGGAGCGAGTCATCTGTACAAGCATTGAATTTGCAGTTTGATATTACAGCGTGACTTCATTCACAAGTCGCTTGTTTATTTTTAATTATGTGCGTTTACCATCGAATCGGAATAATTCAAAGACGATTATGCAATTCGCATTCTTGTAAGGTAAACACATTGCACGAACTAGCGTGACTTTTATCGTATGAATGATTTGCGCAAAGATTCGCGTTACGCACTGATTTTATGAAAAAAAAAACACGTATTGCACGTATTGCGTTGCATCAAAATAGTCATTGTTTGCATGTGAATTTATTAGAATGATTGAATACGTTTTGTATTTGCAATTTAGAATCTGCAATTTAATAACGATTTAGAATTTTTAAGATTCAAATATTTTAGAGTTTCAAAAATATTCATACATTTAAAAATCCGAAGGTGAAGACGATACTAAGATATTCAAGACTCTCCTCTTCATCATAAGACTTCAGAATTAATTATTATAATGTTGTAATAACAACGTTGAGATTTACCTGCGAGATTCAACGAGCAATTCCAATCTTTATTTTCATTCGCATTCTCAGGAACGATTAATGCTTACGCAGATAACAAATATTTTTACGTTGCGCATTACTATATGCAGTATAATTTGCGATGTTCTGCATGAGTCATAGCTATCCGATTAAAAATGGTATTTATTTGAGTCGTCTTATGTGTATAGCTCGACGTATTTAAATGAATTAAATAAACTAATATTAATACAAATTCAGACAAATAAGAGCTAGAACACAGTTATTATTTATGGCTGATTATACAAAAATTTTTTTCTTTAATTCATATATTTTAAAAATAAAAGATCAACGTTTTGATTGTTTAATTATTACTCAAAGTAATTATTTAATTATTACTCAAATATTATTTCGATTAAATAATTTGAGTAATAATTAAATAATTAGAGTACGACTCAATCGTTTCGCTAATTATACATTTTTCTTTCTTTTTTTTTGTATTACGTTTGTAACGGAAATACGACAAATGCGACGAAACTGTGCGACGTTCGAACGATTATTACGTTTCATCCCAAGAAAGCAAATGCCCTCCGTTACCACTTGTCCGACTTCCTTCTCCGTGGCTAACTATTAACTGTTGGGAAAATTCCAGCTTACGCTATCTTGGTCACGGTAATTGTGGTAATTAAATTTGTGGTGGTTTCTTGTTCTGTGACTTCAATTCCACCTGCCTCCGATATTTGAGATCCGTGTATTTATGAGAGCATGGTAAGTTGTTTGTTAACTAATTAAGTAATTAAATTTAGTTAACCTTGTATAAGTGACAGTAACAAGAAAAATTGTACAAAGTAATAATGAATTGAGGCTATACACATGTTTTGCTATTGATTAGCAATACCGTAAAATAATGAATCTGAACAGTATTCTATTTGCATCGCGTTTCTCTCTCGTTTTGCAAAATGCGCCGCAATTTAGCACATCTCGCAGGTGTTAAGTACAATAATTTTACGTATACTTTCATGCAAATTTGATTTTTAACTCGCCGTTAGTGATCGTAAGGTCGAAAGATCGACATTGCAAACTTTCTATGTCAGCCGTGAGGTATCTCCGTACTCATTAATAATGTAACTTTCTCGTTTTGGTTGAATCGATGCACCTTGCACCTCACGCACCTGCTGAGAACTTATTGAGTAGGACGAGAGAAATTTCTCGAGACAAATTAGCGTGGCGCTATGATATTTTTTCTGAGATAGCTACGTTTATAAGAGATTTCATAATATTTCCGCCACTTCAACTGTTTAAATAAGTACTTTGATTTCTCTCGAAGTGTAATCGTTTTGTTTGAACAAAGAGAAACCGATTTAACGAACCAAAGAAACTTATCAGCACTTTACTTGTTTCATTGACTGTCTATATTGAGAATTCACTTCATAAAAATTTAAACTGATTGTGAAGTGTTAAAAATGTGTGTGTGTGTGTGTGTGTGTGTGTGTATGAAACGAAATATTATATATTTTATATATAAGAATTTTTAAATTAATTTTAAGAACGTAGTTTGCAATTGAACTTTATGTAAATTGCTTTCTTTGCTTAATAAACCTTAACTCTGTGTTGTATATTTTGTTTAAATATATTTCGATAATTTTTTTGTTTTTTTCAAAATATGAACAGAATATCAAATATATGAATATTTCACATATTTTCATATACGATAGTTTTTTTTATTTCTTTCATCGAACTAATCGTTCAAGCTCTGAGAAGAGAATTTTATGGTATCCAAGAACATACTTGTCCTAATGCTTCGATTTAGTACATTAGATAAGCTAATACACGTTGTACATTTATTTATTTTTTTCTTAAACGAGATTCTTTCGGTATTCGGTCATTCGGATTCTCGAGGTTCAAATGCCACGAAACTTTACTTCGTCTGTACTCGCTCATACGTTGATCTATTTAATTCAGTTTACTGAGTTCTTGTCGAGTGACTTTCGAGCGATTAAAGACCCGGCTTCTCTCGGGAGATCTCATTAAAATACTTTCTTTCTTCGGTCGCGTCATATATTTTCGTGTTCACGATTACGACACGGACACTTCTCAACAAGTATTTAAAATAGATAAAGAGACGTGTTAACTAGAAAACTGAAAGTTTTTGAAGACATATATTCTATCCGATGTTACCGTAAACGTGAAACATGCACGGAAGTCTTCACGGATAAAATATTTCCTCAATAATGTCAAGAAATATAATGCGATTTAATTGATAAGGCGATAACAAAATTTATAATTTTCTTTGAAAATGATTAACTTTTGTTTCTACGTAATAATAATTTTTCATTGAATGAATCATACCTCATAGGTGATAAGGACAGATCCGTGACATCTTCCGTGACGAGGCAAGCGTTTTTTCGCGATGGAAACGCGTGTGGAATCACCGAGTATCACCGAGAAAAACTGTACGCGGAAACTCTATTGACGTGAAACAATTCGACGATAATGCGCCTCATCTCTCTCGCTAGCGCGATGCACGCTCCGTTAGGAGATGCAATATCATCGGGACTCCATTCTTTCGTTATGGAGAAGATAGATACGATCTCTTTCTCTTCGGGGGTTCTCTCATAATTCAATTCCATGGAACTCCCACAGCTTTCGTGCGAAACTCAGCGGCGTCGTAATCGGCCCGCATTTTCTTTGATGTGCTTTATAATGCGTAATAGGAGCGTTATTGACGAGAGAGAGAGAGGGGGGGGGAGAGAGGGGATGAATAAGGAGATCGATCAGCGGTGCTCGAATTGGGTATGCGGACCAATCGTGTGCATTGGATACGCATATTGAATAAGCATGCAATAACTTTGTTCGCTTATGTTGAAACTGGAACTGAAACTCGCGTAAATGGTTGCGCTACGAGTTTGGATAAAAATCATTCTCTCTTTCTGCCGCGATGATTGTATGAGATCATCTTTGTGTATTTTATTTTTCAATCTTCTCTCATCTAAAACATTATTTATCAAGATATTATCACCGACGATAGAAAATATATATCAATTTGCAGTGACTCGATTTATGAATTAATAGCAATAATGCGATAATGCACTAAGCATGTTCCTTTAAAAACGAATAAATGTATTATTATCTTTTGAATTCCATCCTTTATCGTAATCAAATAGATACCTAAAAATATTATGTTTAACAATTACGTTTAGTTGCACGATAAAAAAAGATTGAAAGTATTTTAACGTCATATCATAAAGATTGTTGTCGATTCCGTTCAAACTGAAATTTGTAATATGCCTTTTTCAATTACATATTTTCTATTCATTAATATGAGATATTCTAATTATCCAATAATTGCAATCGATCGATAAGCGTGCTACTTCTAGGCGATTGGTTGTAATTATAAAGAGACAGAAATATGGCGATGTGACGTTTTTAAACAGGTTTCCTATAATTAACGGTTGATTTCTCAAAAGTTATAGTGATAATTATCCTTATGATTCCAGAAAGCAAACATTCGGTATTTCATAAAGAATTGCTACGAATCATCATTGATTATCAAATCTATTAATGTAGCGAAAACGAGGATTTGACAACGAGAATTGTACCTTATCGTTTTTCTCTTTCTCGCACACTTTATCCCAACGACGATGTCAAAGATCCTCGACTTCCTCCGAGAAAACAGGAGGTACGGTCTACAGGGAAAAGTGGATGAAAATAAGGTGGCCTAGTAACTCGAGAGAAATCTCAATGGCACCGTTATTTCCTAGCGCAATTCACAATAATAATCTCTTTTGACAATGCACGATGCACTTTCGTTATTATCATTTATATTTTTATCTTATTATATTTTGGAAAATTTTATAAAAAATGTTACCATATAGCTTTTCTGGAAATTTTCAAATTACTGATTCTTTATTTTAACATGTGACAATCAAATTTTGGTACAATTATATGTGTCCTTTTGATATTGCATATTAATAAACGTCCTTTTTTATCTTTGAAATAGAAGTTACGTTGAGAGGTTACGTTGAGAGTAAAAGGCGTGAAAGATTCTCCATCTAGTATCTCCATACACGAGCATTACACCTTGCGTGTCGAGCGTGTCAATGCGAAATTGCTAACTCGCCTCGAGCTATGGTCGATCGTCGAGATGATTAACAATTATACATTGCGATCGTCGTTTCCTCGCTGACGAACGGTCAGTCGTGAGTGTTGGACTCTCGTAAAACGCGGTTTCAATGATAAAGGTCGCTATACTGCTATACTGCTGGATAAATATCTCGATATCGATATCTTACTTTTTGTTTCTTCTTCTTCAACTCTGACGGCAATTAATCAGTGTCAACATATTTATAAGTGCCTGCAGTACATATTCAAAATTATTACTTAATAATCTCATATACCGGTTTTTGATCAGTAATATGACTGTCGAATGAATTTTGAGTTTTTTTAAATATTTAAACAAGTGGGAATATTTTGTTCGTTTTGCAGTGGATGCGATGGTTTTCAAATTTATAGTCGTAACATGACAGTTTGGTAGATCATTCATTTAATTAATATTGTACGATTGATTAATGATATTTTACGTAAAAAGTATTTCTTTTCGTTTATTAATCAATTTTGATTATAACCATTTTTGAAAAATTCTATAATTAAATTTAAAGATAATACACAAGAAATGTATGAAAGAATATCTTGAGGATTGATACGAAGAGCGAAGCACGTTCGCTGTAACAAGCCGCGAACTCGATGGAAGACTGATATCTCTCGTTGTTTCATTAATCGCGACATGAGGCATTGTTTTCTTACTAGGAAACACAAAAGTAGCGGTTTACGTTGCTCCCTCTCTCTGGACAATGCGATTTTAATCTGCTTACTAATGCGTATCTCGCGCGATGTGTTATGAGAATCAACGCACATGCACTTGGAAAAGATGGCGGCACGCCGCGTTCATCAGTTCATTCATTTTCAATATTTAATTATCCTCTAGCTTCCACGCGTAATGAGCTGGGGATACTTTCGTGCACAGTTATTGAATAAATCTCTTGGATTATACGGCTGACATTGCTGCAGCGGAACGAAGGTCGCCAACCTTGAAGGGCACCTGTAATTTACGTTCGCCTTTTACTTTTAAATAAGCGATCATCGCGATCATAAAGTATGAACGCATATATATTCATGATAGATTTGCGTTCTATAATTATAATAGAAAACGTATAATGTAAACTCGAGTGTTTCACACACTCAATCCACTCATCAATGTGAAAATTACGGCTTCAACAGAACGTTGCTCTATACGTAACGTAATTCTTCTCATATAGTGCCGTGATACAGTTTTACAGCTTTGCCGCAGAGTGCTCGTATTAAATCCAGTTCATACGAGGAAATCTCTCTCGATACGCTATCGCGCCGCTAATAACGCCACTATGAAATAAATAGCATTGCGAATACCTAACTCATGCCGCTACTTAAACGTTAATAACACGATGTCGGTGCCCGAGCAGGAATTCCGGATGAATCCAGGCGCGCCTCTCGATGCGATTTTAGAGCGAGTGTTTTATTGGCCATTAGTTTGATTTGCGGTAAGTGCCTCGTTACGCAATGGATGCCATCGATTTCTGCCTGCCACGCGAGCGAACGAACAAGTGTACGTAGAGCGAGGGCCGCGAGCGAGCGAATGAGCCTGTGCCGATAAAGACGATAAACGATCGATATCTCGATCCCGCGCGCGGTTGCTTAAGAGTGGTATTAGCGTCGATCTTGTACTTCCCTTCTCCCCCTTGTTTCTACCAATATAAAATCAAGATCTTCGATCAATGACACATTTAATTTCGCAGACCCTAATCGACGATGGGCAAAACACACCCGACACGTTTACTAGCGTTGAATCCCAGGATCTGTACTATCAAAGATCGTTAATAGAAATTCATATATCTATGTATTATTAATTGTTGTTTATTTTAACGTTTTTTGAAAAATTTCTTATTGAAAGAAATTTTTTCGTTCTTTTCGTCAATTTTTTTCGACGATGCCGGAATGTACAATATAATTGCGGGACAAGATGATTTGTTCTCTCGCGCGAAAAATTATTTATTATCCGCCTGTCGGATAAGTACGCTCATTTGAGGCACACCCTGCGTCATATTACAAGCGTGTCGTTCCAAGTGTATGTCGAAATTGTACGAGGATGATTCCTCGCCATTGTTTGCAAACACCTACGAGATATACACCGCGAGAGAGCTACTCTTACCCCCCTTGGAGTCCTCCCTCCGCCTCTCTACGCGTTGCATTGCGTATAGGAACGCGCGTGTCTTCTTGGGTATCGTCGATCTTCGTTTGGCAAGCTGTGGATTACTTGTTAGCATGTCACGGAATCGCGGTGCTGTGACGATAATCGAATATATTCCCAGCACACTGTCTAGACAGAAGTGACTATTTGACGAATGGACGTTGTGTTACGCGCTAGGATTGTGAAATTTGCATTCGTAGCATTTTTTATCATGATGCTTAAAAGGTTTATAAGAGCTTCATTACATTTGTATTTGATTAAAGAAGATTTTTTTTCCTGATTTTTTTACGGTAAATTATTTAAAGACTCGAAAGCTTAATCGTTTCTTTTAAAACTCTTTACTCCATCTACAATAAGGGAGTTGCCTATACTTTCGTGCTTTTCAAAAAAAAAAAAAAAAAATTTACACAGGTACGTATCGCCGTATTTCTTTTTTATTCGCGTGATGCAGCGCCATGACGATCGTTATCTCGCGATATCGAAATCGGACGTGCGCCTATCTCTCAAAGCGATTGGTAGGTTCCGAGGAACGTAACCCGCCGATAATAATGACCGTTATCGCTTTTATCGCATCGGACGCGCGCCCATATCCCTCGCGCGTCCAATAATCCGTTTTGTACGTGGGACGCGCGCGTGCATTCGCACGTGTCGAATGTTGCATAGCGCGTTGATGCACCCACCCGCTGATTCCTCGCGAGCCGCCGATGCCGCCGATGCCGCCGATGCCGCCGATCGATGATCCATCGATTGCGCGAACGATGCGCCGCGGGTAGCCCCGGCTTGGCCAGACATATCTCTCCGACATGTCTCTCGCGCCCAGCATCCGCGTGTATTCGCGATCGCGTTCCTCGTGCTTGTACTTACACGACTCGCGTATAATGCAAAATTCGCTTCGTGCGTTCTATAAGGGAGGCGGCCCTCCCAGAAATTGCTTGCATCTCCTTTTATTTATGGCACCGACTTGAAGCAAATTCTTCTTTACATACGCGACATTATTAATATATAAAAAAATATAAAATATTTTGTGAACATACACTGTGTATGTGTGGAAATCTAGAAATTTTTACAAATGTTTTTTTATAGATTTATAATACTGTATTTCTTATTTAGTTGCATGTAATTTCGATCAGAAAGAAATAAAGTATATGTATTATTATAATAATAATATTAAT
The DNA here is from genome assembly GCF_024713525.1 of Acromyrmex echinatior. NCBI lineage: Eukaryota > Metazoa > Arthropoda > Insecta > Hymenoptera > Formicidae > Acromyrmex > Acromyrmex echinatior. Next base: position 10,459,673 of record NC_141856.1, on the reverse strand, counting down.
ATATATTAATAGGACGGAAAATATTTTTTAAACAGATAAGTATATTAGAAATCTAAAGAAAAATCATTTGTAAAAATGTTGCAAAAATGCTTACTAAATACTTATCTGTTTAACAAATATTTTGATGCAATCATTAAAAAGTTGTGAAACATAATTCTGTCAATGTACTGTTAAGCGAAAGTGAAATTATTTATGAATATATATTTTACGTTCTATTTCTATTCGTGATCGAGCTTTAGAGGTTGTATCATTGTACCAGTTGTATCTCATCGTGTCCAAGAAACGCCATAATTCATTTTAATACCCGATTAATTTCATCCTTTTGCTACTGAATGGCTTTTCAAGTACTCACCTCACATTAACATTTGTATGCGTGAGTTTAACTATAAATAAATCCACGAGAGAGAATTTTTTGCTCTTCCTCAACGTTCCTCGATTTTTCGTTTCGATTGAATTTTTGGCTGACAGGTGCGAAGATTGCGAAGTGGAACGGTACGATATAACAAAAACCAAATCAACGAAATCCTACATCACGAGAGGAGCGAGAAAGCGAGGTCGTTTCTTAGATCCATTACTTATACATTCGTGTAGCCGGGTCTTTTGCTCGCAGTCCTCTCTCTACCCCATAATCTACAGTCGCACAATGTCGTCTGATTATGGCCGCGCCGATATGCTGTTGATTCGACCGGGTCACAAACCTACGTACGTATTCAAATATTAAGCCGGACTGATGCGCACGTGCATGCGCTCATTGCACGATACGTTTGTTGGAACGTAGAGATGCATACGAAATCTTCGTAGAGACAACGCGCGACGATTATTAATCGCATCTTAAATACGGTAATACTCCGCTTGCTTTAGAGAACGAGATAAGTGGGAAATAAATTTTGTAGCATTAACATTATTTTAATAACTCGTACATTACTCGGACTCTAGTAATGGTGCAGCAATTGTTTCAAATTCAAACATTCTAAGCGGATGAAAGACACTTTGTAGAATTCTTAAAAAAGTTTAATTACTTTTCATAAATTAATTTTTTGTAATTTATATTATTAATTATTATAGTTTGTGTGAATTTTAGGTGTCTGAATATGTGAGACCTTAAGCGGAATGTAGGTAGGTGGGTAGGGCTATACATAGTTACTAGCATTGTTGAATATTAAAGCGCGTGAATGATACGAGAGAAGAACCGAAAGTAATGTTCCAGTCTCCTCTTTCAAGAAATGCGTGGATATTTGTCATTCATTGTGTATTATTCTATAAAGATATAATGCGACAAGCACGCGTTGCGAGTGAAATATGTTGGTTTGTATTTTACTCGCGGAGTGTGTTTTGCAGTAACATACTCCATTACACATTCATAATAATATGTTACTAATAAACGAGAAAGGTATAAAACTTAAAAAAAAAAAAGAACGCTTTTATACAATATTTTACTCATATTCTATTGAAAAAGAAACTTAATTTTGTAAATCAGTGTTCTTTATAAAGGCAATAAGTACACACGATGTATTTCTGCTTTGATTTACTTTCAATTTTATTTATCAATCTCTCTCTCTCTCTCTCTCATTTATTAAAAGATAATGAAGCACGCACGATATTTACCAAGTTCAGAATAGCACTGTCTCGAGAATGATTGGCAACAACTTGAGATTAATTTAATCAACCGCGATGATACCGAAAGGGCAAGATGGAAAACGAGTAGGTTCTCCGTGCACGTGCAATCTCGTGGGGCATGTCGTATTAGAGAAATCCCATGCGTTGAATTTGCATGACAATGCCGAATCAACTCGGGCAGATCGCATTGAGCGAAAGAGAAGGGATTCGTGGTAAAAGAAGAGAAAGAGAAGGAGTGAATCAGATACAGAGAGTGAGAGGGGGTTGGTAGGGAGATGACACCCATCGGGATGAAGAAAAGTTGGGGCTCGAGAGGGTTGCTTTCTCTTTCAGCAATCTTCCTCTTCGTTTCACAACGCAACCGTGATGAATCTTACATGCACGAACGTCGCACGTTTCTAGTTTTCTCTTCCCCTCTGCTCTTTTGCAGTTCGTCTCTTTTTTTTTTTGTTCTGGTCTCGGTATACTTTTTCAGAACATGATTTATAGTCTTTTTCCAGAGCAGAGATTCGTACACCCTTATTCAACTCTCATCATTTGAACGAATACAAAAATCATCGTGGAGGAAAGAGCAACAATCAGTAAAATTTGAGGGAGCTTCTTCATTACTTTATCGACTGTCTTCATAATTTACTAATTTTGATTTTTGTAGAGAATACTATTAGTCTGAAGTCTGAATTTCAGGCTTCTGTCTATTTTTGATAATTGATTTATACAGATTATTTTTATTGTAATTATTTATCAGAGAACATTTATTACGATTTTTTTTAAGTTCTTTTATAATGTTGAAAATAATACTGTGTGTCAAAAAATGATCTCTCATAAGAGATTATTTAGTTAAGAGACAATTTATAATTAAACTCTTAAGTTTTTTCGAACGTTGTCAATCCTTCTTATCGGAAAAGCGGATCTTTATTATCGGCTCCGCGTTGCCGTAAACGATACACTTTCGTAAGATCAAAACTGGAAGAGCAAGCAATCGTGTATTGCTGATCGGTGTCACTCCGTGATATCGATCGAAGTGGCCTTGTTTTTTCATCGTATAACACGACGTGAAACTAACCCGAAACTCCCGATACGTGACCCATTAAACGGTTCCTACGAAGTTAGTATTATACGACATTGTATTATATTAATATGAAAAAGATATATACAATTCCAGTAGCACTTTTTTATAGTTCTACACAAAAATAAAAAAAAATTCCGCATTTATAGTAAAAAATGAAAAAAAAAAGATAACAGCAACATTAATCATTTCATTTCCGGTTTTTTTTTGTATAAAAAATTGCGGAATTCCTTTTTCTGTAGAAGTGTAAAACTATGAAAAGTGCTATCGGAACTGTGATTATTTTCTTTATATCAATAGAACGATATGCTAATTTCACAGATACGTTTCTTAATCGACGCCGCTGATCAGCGGCTCGAAAACGCCTTGTCCTTGGACAGGAATTTCATGGCGCTACTGCCTTTGCGCAATTCCGACTTTGCTGGTTCATGTTTCCTCCTCTCCCTCCCCCCTTCCCTCCCTCTCGGGCATCAACATGTGCACCTGTGCAAGCTTTTATTTGCTTTTCTCACAGTAATCAGTGAACTTCCCATCGCGAAAGCAAGCTTCTCAGCTCACCTTACACATGAAGGGAACGAAAAGTACAAAGGTATGAGTTTCGTACAAGTTACAATAGTTCTACTAATACACAGGCGATGGAATGAGAATCCGGCGTGCTCACGGATTTAGACGACGTAATCCAAAAAGAAATTTTTATTCTATTTTTTATGTAAAGATGTAAAGAATGCGAGTTATTTACTTCGCCTGTATTACATACGTTTTTCATTTCTATCGCGGGAGACCCGCATCAGCTGTCGTCTCTGTAGACAAGGCACGTCTTGACGGGGTGGTCCGAGGGGCGTTAAAAATGAGGGTCCATTGTATGAAGAAATGTCGCACGAATATAATTTCGAGTGTACCTTGCGGTATCGTCTGTTTCATAGGATTCTCTCTTTCTTCCTGTCAAGAAAGAGAGACAAGCAAACGTTCAACAAGACGCCACTACCGCAGTTTCTCATGTTTTTTTATTAAGATGTTACGCTCATTGTTCGCGTATCGTATTTTTCATTGGAAACTATAAATGTCCGTTGATCCTCGCTTGAAAGCGAGAACCGCGCGTTTACGCTGACGTATGTCCGTTATGAAACGGAATTACCTGTCGCATCGTTTGTAACGCATTATCGCGTTGGCTTTGTGCTGAACATGACATTTTTATATCGAGCTATTTATATGATCGAGCAATATTCGGTTTTCAAGAATTACCGCGAATTCAACATAGATTATAAAATCTGAGGACTATTTTGAAGTTATTAAAGAAATTAATCTTAAAGATTGTTATCGTTATGTAATGATACAAATTGTTGTCAAAACTTTGTTACATGATCTTTATTAACAATAATATTATATGGAAAGAAGAAAGAACTTATTAGCGTTAAAGTGTTAAAAAATAAAAATGTTTTTTCTCAGTAAATACGTTTTGTTAAACGGAAAAATTTACAACAACTTTCTAAGATGCAAAAAGTCAGCGTTGGGAAAATTGATTTTTGTCCACGATGACTTGCATGAAGCTCGTTCTGTTTGATCTTTTAGAGCACTTTCGATTTCGCACATGCAAGGCAGTACGTGTCTTCCTCGGCAGAGCATGATTCCTCGAAATTTACGAACCGGAACGGGCAAGGAGATTATTTCGTTGCTAGTAGCACGTACATACATACATACATATACAGAGGTTCCAACAAAAGGGAAGCAAAGGTGAGGGACCAGGAAAGAGTGAGAGAGAGAGAGAGAGAGAGAGAGGACAAGCGAGGAGGGGAGGACCGGAAGGAGGTACTCAACAGGATGTGCGCGTACGTCCTTTCGGCATTGTGTGTACACCGGAACTGTGGGAAAACTTCCACACTTGGAAATACTGAACGCGATGCAAGTCTCTCTCGATTCTCATATATGTGCGTAGCGCCGTTTTATGAATATTTCATTCGCACCAATTGCGCGGGAATTTGAGAAAATTGCACGAGTACGTCTTTTTCTTTTCAATCCTCCAAGCCGCGGATGCTGATTAATTAGTCCACTGGAGCGACGAGAAAATTCCAGCGTGGAAACTTGCGTCGTCTACGTCAATTAGTAGAAAATTATATGATTACGCTTCTGCTGGCAACTACAGCTTTCCGCAATTTTCAGATAAAAACGTATCACGGACTGACACTATCATTATTGTGTCCCACGAACCATCCGCTGTATTTGCGAATATCACCTTACCGTAATGATTTGAAAGCTCGTTGGATTTATGATATATTTTTAAACAATTCTCGTGAAAATTGTATTTTAGCTCGCGGTAATTAAGTGCGTTGACAGCGGAATAAAACGAGAGATTGATGAGATATCCATTGGCGAGCTACTTTCACTTGCCGCGATACATCTCAACGTTCGCGCCGACACGGTCGAAAAGGCGCCCATTGTGTGGGAATTACAATGGAGAATTATTGGTAACTCTCATGCGAAACGATTTTGCATAGTACATGATTCGGTTGAATTTTAACCTTTTACCGTCATATATCTTTGGTTGCTATTCCAACTCGAATCGAATATATTATGACATGTTATGATTATTATTTCATAATAATATAAAAAAGTAACGCTAAATCTTTCTCATATACATAAATAAAAAACTTCTTTCATCGATGAAACAAAGTAAAATGATATATGTATTTCCAAGATATACATTCTTACAATTCTATCTCAATTTAATATCATATTACATAATATTTTTTTAACATAGCACAAAAATCATTTCAAAATTCTTTATTTGAAATATAATTTCCTACGCACACAAAGAATTTTTAATTAAATGTAAGAAATATTTGTTTCGTAAGAGGCTGATTGATTTATCGTGACCGATCTTTACACGCATTGGATTAATTCACGAAATCTTGTAATTTTGCGCGCCCAGATTTATTTAATCGGGCATTTCATCCAGCCTGCACTAACGAGCTCATGTTTAAAACATTTTATTACTATTAACGCGAATCATTTGACCAACGACCTTTGAATAAAGGTGATAACTCTCCTGCTGACTCAAAAGTATTCGAGATGCTACGACTCTCCAATCCGTTATGAGAAACGGCGAGGGGAACGAATAAAAAAAAAAGAAGAAGAGAGAAGAGCGACCGCTGGTCTCGAGAGCTGGTACTGGAAATCGCAGCGATTTCTTAACTCCAAAAGAGTCAAGCGCTCCGGTTAGATACGTGATCGATGTACGTGCGCGACGTTTATCGATTTCTACGCGAGATCGCGTGGATAGGACGTGCGTCGATCGATCGAAACTTCGTTGTTCACGAGCGAGCGAACACACGTCCAGTAAGGCGCGCACGAACTCACCGTAAATGAAAACCAAAAAAAAAAAAAGGGAAAGATTTGCGACCGCGACGTGACGCGACGAGTCCCAGTCGACGATCCTCTCTGCTCGAGTTTCTGTTTGCACGACGTACGTACACGTATGTATACGTATCTCGTACTTACTCGGTGTTTAACCCTTTCGCTTCCAGTGTCCCCGATCGTGGACACACTTTTTCTTCATTTGCAAATACGCAAACAAAGTTTTAGAGACGCCGAGAGTACCGTTGTTCCGGTTCATGGACGCGTTGTGAGTTATAATTTGAATCATCTAGTATTTCTAGTGATTTTTAAGTGATAGGAGAAATAAAAAAAAAGAGGATAAATTATGATAGGCGATATTTATCAGTGAGATGACAAAACTGCCAGTAAATTCTCTTGATTTTCATTTGGTAAATTAATGTCGTACAAAAACGTATATTTTTTATTTGTAAATTCGGTTGTCCACGCAAGATTTCAATATCGTAAAACTACACGTCTCGCGTTTAAACGATATTTTCCATTTATGATTCGGTCGTACTTTAAAGAAATTATTTTGAAACCACTATCGTGCATATGCGGGAGTCGCGGGAGGGCTCGTGTACCGGTAACGAGCCGACAAGAGAACTCTCGGCCGAAGAAATATTTGGAGGCTCGCATCAGAGAGTACCGTTAGGTTACTTAGGGCACCCGCCGATCGCCGATTTTTCGCGGATTTCGTTTCTTCGGCGCGACGAGTCGCAAATTTCGCGCCCAGGTCACGACGTCGAACTGACCGGCCGACAAGCAGATGCCCATCCTTTCTTGTCGACCGAAAGGAGTCCGCGCACGTAACTCCTTCTCTCTCGTTAATTAGTCTCGCCGCTTGCTTGCCCTCGCGTTCTATTACCAATGTGAACGGACGGCTAATTATTTCGTCATCGTCAATCAATCGAATCATCTGGCGCCCGACAATCAGGAAAGCGAATGATTATCGGTCGTCGACCTTCCGAAATCTTGCGATGCGAGGGAAACGTGTCATTAAGATAAAACGTACAATATAATACATGGACAATAAGAGAATATACGCAGCGCGGATTATTGGTGCGCGAATTTCTATATATTGTAATTAACAAAAATTTCTACATGGGATATAAACGTACGAATAATATGATACGCTCTTATTGTCCACATATTGTATTGTATTTTTTAATTTTGATATTTATATTTTTAAGACAAAACGATTTTTTTACACGTTAATTACTCTGTTTTTTATATTCTTAAACAATACAACATATGTACTCGAAAAGAATGATTTTGTTAAAGTATCTTAAAAATTTAGCTCGATACAGATCTGAAAATAATTTTGCTGGATCATCAGAATAATTATGTAGAACGCTTGATAGTAAAAAGTTTTAACATTCTAGCAACTAGCTTGAGCGTCCCACATGCATATTTATTTTGATGATTGGAATACAAATATTTCTTAATCAAAAAAACAAATGTTTATCTAATTTTTTATTTTAACAAAATTATTCTTTCTGTGTACGACATGAATATACATACATGCATACATTCATATATAATTTATATAATTTATACCAAATTAGCGTTTCAGCATTCTCACGAAAGTATAGCTTAAGCGCCACATGCGGAAGTAAACTTATTTTAATTCGTAGCGTTCTAACTGAACTGAATTAACATAATCCCGTATATAATGATACGGAATTGAAACGTATACACGGAAGACGGGGTATTTGTATGAAGCATTACAGATAGACATGAAGAATCTTTTTTTCTTTTACAAAAATATATCGAACGAGAAGAAATGAGATTATACGCGCGCGCGCGATCTCAGTGACGTTTTTCTGCGGTTTCCGCTCCAGATACAGGCAACCAGGCCGTATAACTCGCCTGTACCGATTATGGCAGGACGGGCTTTTACACTCATGCCTCTCGTTATGTGCATGCTCTCTCGCAGCTACCCACCTTTACGATCGTACGTACGAGCTTCATGCCAACGGTAGTCCTATTTTCATTATCAACGTTCGATCTGAAGAGAAACGGTTTTTTGAAAAAATCGATGTTGGGGAGGAGAGGGGAGTCTTAGAATTTCGAAATAAAATTCTTAAAAGTATTTATTTGCAATCGAATTAAATCGAAGGGCAAATATCTTGTTATTATATAACAGAAAAAGAAATTATCGAGGTTATATCGATTGAAGAAAAATTAAAGATGTAAATTTATTAACCATTGAGAAATATACTTGATTAAATTAATAATGTATTAATTAAACTATAAAATAACTTGTTTTGTAATCGTAAGATATATATTCGAAGGATAATATTTTATAGAAAAATTCTGAAATATAAATACACACTTGATTGATTTAATTGATTGCAATAAATGAGATGTTATGTATTATAATTTATTTAAAAGAATGAAATTTTTTCTTTTACTTTTAAAGAAATTATCCCGCGCGTTGTCTTGCTTCTCAATCATTCCTTATAATTTATTTTTTCTCTGCACTTATCCGTTATCTCGTATCGAAATAAATGCATGCTACTTTTGCGATTTATTTAATTATTTATCTTCTTATTACATGTGTGTTTGGAGAAACGCAAATCATGCACTCTCGCGGTATTTCTCGAAATTATGAGAGGAAGCCTTGAGATATTTTTGAAGGTGTCGCGTTAATTTTCGGAGCGACACCTTCGAGCATCGCGAATTTCAAGGACTCTCGTATTACGGACGTAATAATCTGCAAAAAAGCCTGGAAAGCCTTGCTAACATCTCTCCTTCTCCTTCTCTTTTTCTTTCTTTTTCGCAACGCGACGCGTCGTTGTCGGTAACGCGAGACTCCATGGAAATCTTGATACACCTACGTTCACGTGTAAAACGTATTTCACTGGGTGTTATTTACATAATGCACGGTTACATGCCGCGAATCTTATGCATACATCGCTCGAGCCATGTATATCACGTGTTCCTTTCGCGTAAGAAAAAGATCCGAATTTGCAGATATTTGCTAATGAGTTGCGAAATAATGGCATCCTTGTTGCAAGCTGAAATTTGTTCTATCATACAATTAAAAATCTTACTGGAAATTGATATGATAGCCACACATATAATATTTAATGTAAAAATATGATGTTATGTATACTTTAATTGAGAAACTAGGTGTCTATAGTATGCACTCACTTGCTCTTGTATCTATATTTGTTTTGTTATGGATTATTATATATTTATCTATTTTACAATTATTGCCTGATATTACCATTTGTTCATTAACACTTACAAAATCTTGAAAATCAATTTGCATTGTTAATTTTCAAATTTTCAAATTTAACACACATTTAATTTCAACATATATTGTTCTCTTCATTCAGTGATCTAGCGGAACTATTATGAACACTATTATGGAATTTTTTTTAAATCCACAGCTACATTTTCTTTCTTTATTTTTTTCTCTCTACAAAGTGTAGGAGAAATTGTATACCTCGCATTTGGAGAAAAACCGGAAACTAATTTATTTACAAATTAATGAATCAAAATATTCATGATAATACAATATATGCAATAAATTCAAAAACTTTGACATGTACTGCAGCTTATTAATATATGTAAATTATAAATGCTAAAATTTAGGAAAATTAAAATAAAATTTTTCTCTCGCGAGAAATATAATTATATTTATTCCTGATTTTCCGGATGCGCGACCTTTCCGCTCACACGCACTTTGCTCACAGCACTCAGTGTGCTCAGATGCTCCTTCTTGCTCCCGCACTCGCGGAACCACCCCTTCCCACACAACCGACACACCCCCTCCCCACATAGTAAAAGGTATACACCTGTTGCGCTTCCGACAGTAGCGCACGCATTATTCCCTCGCCTTCTTTCTTTCCTTTTCTCCTTCAGTCTGCACACTTGCGTTTGCGATACTTGCACCCTGAAACATGCATTGCGTGCGCGCGTAATTAGTATTTTTATTACCTCGTGCTATGATACTTCTCATTACAATTGCTGTTAGAATTAATTTCTTTAATGAATAAATAAAATACTGACTATTTTTTTCTCTCTACAAAGTGTAGAAGAAATTGTATATCTCGCATTTAGAGAAAAACCGGAAGCTAATTTATTTACGAATTAATGAATCAAAATATTCGTGATAATGCAATATATGCAATAAATTCAAAAACTCTGACGTTTACTGCAGCTTATTAATATATGTAAATTATAAATGCTAAAATTTAGGAAAATTAAAGTGAAATTTTAGCGAAATTATTGCAATGAATAAATTCAATTTGAAATATCCGGCTACGTCTTTCTATGTAGGCATAAAATGAGATGGATAATTTCCAATGGAAATAAAACAATAAATCAGCTGAGAATTGAATAATACTGTACAGGAACGTATTATTGTCGATGCTATCGGATCGTTGCGACGTACTTTAATATTAAACACGAATTATTTCGTGTTCCTACCGCCTCTCGTGGAAGCGTGACTAATGCGCTGGCTTCGTCACGAAGAATATCTTGACTCATGAATAAAGACCTTCTACTTCCGGTGTGTTAAATGCCTCGCGGTGCAAAATAAGTAACAAAGGGTGAATGACAGACGGACGGACGGTCGCGAGTGAAACGAGACGAGGGGAGAGAGTAAGATTACGCATAGTAAGGACACGCAATGCAGTAATTTATATTCAGTATTACGCAGAAAGAGAGAAAAAGGGAGGGAGAGAGAGAGAGAGAGAATTCACATTTATATTCTTTTTCATATGTTTGCGTTAACGATGTGTAATTGTTTCTCGAAATATTATACATGCAGAATGCCATTCATGATCTTCAGAATTATTTTGGTATGCAAAATCGAAAAAAAATAAAAATTCTTAGAAATCCATTGTAGCCTTGTAATGTTTTGTAGAAATGGATTATCATAATGGAAAGTTTACTTGAGATATCCTGAAATCGATATTCTGAGAATGTAATATAATATACGAGAATTCCTTATTCTACATCGTGAAAAGTTTAACATTTGCATTTTTATTGATGAATATATAACGAATTTATAAATATATAACGTCATTTCTTACAAATAATAGTAGAATAATGTATTATGCTACTTGAATTAAAATTGATTAATACATTGATAATTAAAGTTTCTCAAAGCATTCATTTAAATAATCAAGTTTGACTGTTTTGATGCTAAAATTGGTAAATATTCACTCAAGAATCTGTTTAATCCAGACTACTAAAATTGAGATTCAGATGATTACATAGTTAAATGTAATCATCAATATGGGCTATAAAAATCGCTGTATTTGCATAAAACGTCTGTATTTCTCAATTTGTTGCATTAGGTCTTACATATTCACGGCCGTGTCTCTTTCCTCTCCCTCTCTTTTCTTTTCTTTTCCTCTCTTTCCTTTCTCGTTTCTTCGAATCTGCGACACCGTTACATGCTATGTGATCCCATCCCGCCCAGCTGTCCGACTGTTTCGCAGGTGCGCGACACGCACGCGCGATTGTGGCACAGATCGCTAACATTATGATCAATAGATTAATATTAGTCTCATGAACCCTCCCATTGAATGTGATAGAATTGATCTCCAATGGGAATTAAAACCGTTAAAAGAAATTTTACGAAAAAAACGTATTAAGATTTTAATAATACCTTCGTTAAAAATACCTTTGATAAAAGAAGTTGTAACTAGTCATCTTTAATTTTATCATTACGTAATATATTCCGGAGCTTTGAATGCAATTAATACGTTTGTTACGTTTAAAGAAATTTTTCTCTCCTATTACATTATATCTACCTTGCCTTGTATGATGATGTTGATGACGTATAACAATCGATTGATTTCCAATGATGTTTTTCTGACTATACAATCATTGTCTCAAGAACATTGTGAAAATACGAAGACATTATTTTTCTATCTTGATTTATACGACAATTTGTATTTAAACCAACTTAGCCACAGAAAAAAATCAATTTTGAAACATTAGGTTTTAATAGTAATATAAATCAAGCAAATATAGAAATTATTTATAAATAGAGAAAATTAATTTTCATTCTTCTTTAAATTAGTTGTGTATTAATTTTTATATCTTGGGATCCAGACATGATACGTGCGCAATCCTGATTATTTTCTTCATTTTCTTTGTCACCTACGTATGCAATGTGTCAAACGCAGAGTCGATGGACAACCGATCAAGAGGCATTCAAGGCATAGCCAAGGCGTTCCTCGACAACCGAGTTTCTCAATGTGACAAACCGGAAAGAACTCGTAGATGGTGGACAAGACAAATCCGTTCTATCGAGAAATTGAATATTGAAATATATACAAGGCAGAACATTACGCGCGTATCTAAATTATGATTTATTACTCAATTACACGTTACACAATACTTATGAGGCGCAACTTCCGTATTGTATTATATATTTCACTCGGTCTCGACGTTGATAAATTATTAATTGAGATCGCTCCACCTACGACATATCTTATATTTTACAGATCTAGGATGTTACGCAAGAACTTTTCTTTCTTTCTACGGAAAAAAAAAAAAACTAAATATTTTTGCGAAAGAACACAAAAATATATTTCTAAATTCTTTTTATGAATTGAATTTGTATGATATAACGATATGATATAACTAATTTGCTCACGCAACTAGTTGAATGATCACAACGAATTCCTGAAGAATCGATATGTTTTCTCATAGCAACGCGACTTAATGGAGTCGATCGAACGTGAACGTTTAATCAAATCTCTGCCCGGTAGCAGTCGCCGAATGGAAACGCAACTGTATTTTTACCCTGCATAGCGATATATTTCGCAAGTCCACTTATCCCGACCTTATCAGATGCTGAATACCCGTCCTAGGTGCCTATATGTAAATCGATCCGTCATCGATCTCTCGCGCGAGCAAGCCGAGAGCGCTTCGTGAGAGTACACTGCCGCAGCCGGTTGCCTCATAGAGACAACATGCACACATGATCTACCTACGCGCCCTATAGCGGAGGATTTATGGGTACAACAACATGGGCTAAGAGGGCGAGAGGAAAAAGGAGCGAGTAAGGCCGGAGAGCGAAAGAGAGAGGCCCGAGCTCTCAACGTAACTAACTGTGACGTGCGAATAGCTTACGATTGTGGCTCTTTATGAAACCCGCGTGCTTTCCGGTCCTCGCCGCCCGCCGTGGAGATCGCTGAAAGATCGATGAATCGCAATTACAACGCTACAAATTATCCTCCGCGTCGTGCTATTGCGATCGCGCGCGGAATATACGTTCCTATTCCCCTATCACGAGCGAGCGGACTCGGAACTCGAAGACACTGGTCTTCTCTCTCTCTCTCTCTCTCTCTCTCTCTCTCTCTCTCTCTCTCTCTCTTTCTCTACCCTCTCCCAGGATTGTCGAACAGGACGAGCCAGTACTACACGTCCTATCCTCGACATCAGATCGCGATAAATCCCTTCTGCCACCCTGCACTTCACAATGTCTCTCGTTCTCGCTCTCTCGCTTCCTCCGTCTATTTCCAGTTTTCTCGCGCTATATCCGTCCTCGCGCCATTCAGGATAAGACTTTTTCTTCGCCTGTCCTGCCCGCCGGTTCTCTGAATGACCGTGCCTCTCCTTTGGTCGAGTGCACCGGACTCTTCTGTGTATGGCGGGGTGTGGCGGGGCGAACAACGCAACGCACACGTAGGCATATAGAATCGCGATCCATGTCGGCAAAAGCGAGGTGCTGCAGTTTGGGGGAGTGTGTGTGTGTGTGTGCGTATACAAGTTTGCGCATATGTGGAGAAACCTCAGCTCGGTAACCTTGGCTCTCGTCGGGCCTTCCACTGTCGTCGAACCTCCTCACCTGGTCCCACGACCTACACCCATTGCCGATCTTGCCATCCGTGACTGAACTGTGACAACCTGACTGAACGACGAAGAGGCGACGCAAGTTACCCTCATTTTCTTTGAAGACTCAAAGTTAAATCGAGTGATTCGTTGATATTGCAACTCGGAATTATCGCAGCTCGGAAAGACTTAAAAAAATCTTTCATTGATGGAAGTAAAATGATAAAAAAGATGAAAACTAATTATTTAATTCCAAATATTTGATACAATGCTCCGTTAGATGCTATTATCTTTCTTTGTAAGGAATAACATATTATTTTGAAAGTACCTGTAAATTTTAATGTGTAACTATTTATAAGCTTAGCCTATTATAACGATTGAATTATTTAACCATGTCATAATACAGATGTTAATTATACAGAATATGTAATATGTTTATGCTATACATCAATGTCGGTGAATTGCGCGTGTATTGGCATATTTGTCTACTCGTTGAACTTTTCAAATCGTTCCTACTCGTGCGACACTTGATGAATCGATGAATCATACGATAGTTGTCTTGCTCAGTCACATACTTGCACAGTCAGATGCGATTGGTTCTCAAATTATCACGGCTTTATTCGCGCTTACGTTACTGGCGATTTCGTTGTCGCATATCATATCGGACATCTTAAAAGTGGCGCTTTAAAGATCATTAATCAATTCTTTGTAGCTAAACGATTTAAAAATCAATTTCCATGCAATTGAGCTCAGATTTGGATATTCAACTCGTATTTCTATCATCATGTAACTTAAGTTTAAATTGAAATTATATATAGCTAGGGTTGCCACAGACCTAGAAAACCGAAAAAACCGGGAAAAGTTAGGGGAAAATGTAAAAAAGTCTGGAATTTCGAAATTTGCTCACAATTCCCTGAAACTGCTCCTATTCCAAATAATTATTACAATTTTGTAAATTATATATGACGTTTACAGTCAAACACGTTCAAAATTTGTGCACTTTAAACGATTTTAATAAAATAATTAAAATTATATTTAATTCGACATTTTTATTTGTCTCGTCATAACTGCATTCTTTTTTTCCAAAACTAATTAATTTTTCGCTGTGGCTTGAATTTGCACCCAAAATTATACTATGCTACTAAGCTTTTTTTGTGTTGTTTTTAATAATATAGGAAAGTTTTCTTTCCCACAATCCGTGAGTCTAAATGTTAAAATTTACATATTTCATATTACTCATCTAGGAATTTTCTATTTTCATCTTGGAAAGCCTGGAAAAGTCAGGGAATTTTAAAATTAATTTTCTGTGGCAATACCCTGATAGCGCTTTCAATCTCGGAAGTAATGGAACTCTCACTAACGCTATGCCCTCGCGACCACACTGTCGTATATAAGTCGCTATCGCGAGCACTATATTTATGCCGTTATCATTCTATGTCATACCACGAGTTGATTCGCAAGACAGTCAGCTTAGAGACGGTCGCGCGCTAAATCGTGTCGACATGCGTGCAAGCGGATTTAACTCCGAGATACGTTAACGATATGCCTGATCTTGCTCGTGGCGAATCGACTAGCGAAAATCGAGATCGCGAGACTCTGGAATCCCGCGGCATTTTGCAAAGACCAGTATATCGGGAACAGGTCCTCTCCCTACATCCCCCCCCCCTCCCTCCTCGTCCTTTCTCACCATCTCTTTCTCTCCGTCTTTCATTTCTTTACCCTCTTCTCCCACCTTCTCGCTGGTTCTCTATCTTGCTCTCATCACAGGGCGGAGGAGGGCGCGTGCGTCCACAGGCACGCATTTAACTCGTACATATACGCACACGCGCGCGTCGCGTAACGCACAGGACGGCCTTCGCTGCGAATAATTATGTACGGGATTTTTCAGTCGCTATACTTCGTCCCCCCTATACATCCTCTCCCCTCCCTCTCTTTCTTTCTCTCCCTCTCTTTCTCGCTCTCGCTCACTTTCTTTCTTTCCTTTGCTACTGCTTCTTCTCGTGTCTCACTTCGACCTCAACGAACTGGTCTCGCAAGCTTCGAGACTCGCTCGCTCGTCATCGCGCGCAAGAGTTCGTTCCCCGTAGTGTGCGCGGCGAGAACGATCGGTACGCAACGTACGCACAGCAGACTGCTGTCGGACTGGTTAGGAACAGGAACGAACAGGCGATTCTTTGCGACGCAGTCGTAACAAGACGCTCTCGGGGATGCGTGGATATTACGTTCACAAGTCCTGCTCTAAGCGCATATTTAAATATCTCTTGTTATCAGAGTTTCCCCCCCCCCTTCTCTCTCCCTCCTCGTCCTTCCGGGATTAGTCCTCGACACGCACCGGAAGTCAAGAATGAATAAATTGTGACTGATCTATTACGTGCTCATAGGGAGGAAAATATTTCTGAGGAATTTTATATATTTCATGTATATTGTATCTTGTTTGTAATGAATTGTATTTCATTAAAAACACACGTGATTTTAATGATACTGTTTGATGCTTGAGTACTAATTTTTTCATAGGAATGAAAAGATTAAAATTGAAAATTATTATTGCATGGTTTTTTTTTTTTTAACACTGAGCGATGAGAAACAACAGAACGCAGAGTAATATAGTATATTTGGAAATATACAAGAAAAAAAAATATTTGTACAATACGAACATATGACAATCATTTTTGATCATCTAATCTCTAACAAGATCTCTTCACCTTCAAAATTCTCGCATTAATAAGTACTGCGTATGTATATTCTCGTGCGTTAATCGGTCGATTGAATGCTGCATCGACGGGTCTCTCTCTCTCTTTCTCCCTCACTCGCTCGCTCATTTACTTTTATTATTTTTCATCAGCAGCTTCACGATTACACAGTCGACAAGCTTGTCGCCGTTGACAAATCGATGGTCACATCATGAAAAATTGTTGGATCGCGCGGTTCTCGCCGCGGGAATCGCATGACATTCCAGAAACTTTTTCTCTTTTTCTTGCACTCCCTTTTTTTTATCTCTATACGTCCTATACGAGAACGGTCGAAAAACGAGGAATTAATATGCTCTCACGCATCCGCGCAAAAAACAATCCCGCAATCCCGCGACCGTTTGCTCTCGCGATTTTCTTCAATCTTCCGATCTTCACCGATAATCACTAATGTCGCTCCCGTCACTAGCCAACTGGTTTAAATCGAATACTCATTGCTTACACTCATTAGTTCTTTTAACGATTAACGGACAGCATCCTCATCTTCCTCATCGCTTTGCTTTTCATTCATGCTTTGCTCTTTCTCTAGGTCTCGATCCCTACTTTCCTGACGATCTTTGCTCGCGATACAAATATTGCATGATCGAGTAAAATAATTCCATCATACCATTCTCGACTGCTTGTCTTTCTCTCCCTCTGCCACGAAACTTCTCGGTGGTTGTGAGAGCGCGGTGGATAATTGGACGAGATGCAGTAGGACGGAATGCAGGTGCATTTGTCTACGGTATACCAACGCGAGAGTGCGTTTCTCTCTTTATCTCTATCTATCCATCCATCCGTTGCCAACTGCTTATCTCTTTCTGTCTTCTCTGCTCTCTTTCTCCAGCTCGACCGATGCGCAAATTAAGGGTGATTCCGGTCGAGCGGAATCGCCATTTCGCATGAAACGACCGTGGTTGCTTCTTTTTCATTCTCTTCTTTCCGCGCCTGGCTAGCCTGACTCCGGAACCGTCCCTGTCATAAACGGGATCGGTAACGAAGTTTTATTAAAATGCGCCGTAATTGCGCATCATAAATATCCACTTCACCTCACAGAAGATCCGCTTTACAACGACAAATTTTCTATCGTTCTCTGCGATAACGTGCGTTATTGCGTGCGTACTTTGTGACGTGGCAAAAGAAATTCAGCATAATCCGTAAGAATTCTTACGACATGATTAACGACTGAGGATTACCCTGCTCTACATTACGCGCAATGAAAATATATCTCTCGTGCATAGATAGATCGATCGTTTCCTGTACGTTGTCGACATATTTCATCGACACACCATAGTCGTGTTGTAATTTATGGTGGTCTCTCTCTAGTAATACTCGCGGAGCGTTCAAATATGCAAGATATCGTTATCGCATGAGCCGATAAGAGAGGGAAGCATACAATTTATTCTGAACATTTCTGATAATTAATATTTTTAACATTAATAATACTTTGAATTTATGATGTTAAGTATGCATAGATAAGAATATATATCGAAGCACATACAAATTACATTTATTAATGTCCGTGAAAATGTTATCATGATACAAAAAAAGGAAGGTAAAATTTAACAAAAATTTAATTTATCGCAATAATTTCGATTACTATTTAACTCGAAATTATGACCTACATGTATATTTGTTTGGTTTACAAATTTATAAATATTTTGATTTTACCGTAGCTTACAATTTACCTTTATGATAATTGATATTTACGGTTTTGTAAGTTTACAAAATATTTCAGTGTTTTCTGATTATATTGTTTCCTAATATTTCGACGTGACCGTTCGTTGGATTCTTGTTCGGACTCGCCGTAGGCAAGGTTGCAGTTTTAAGACTGGCAGGTGTGTCGACAGATGCTCTCTTTTCGATATGCCCTGTAACTAAAGAATTTCAATTCCTTGAAAGATTCGTCTGTCATTCGTTAGAGATAACAAAGAACGTATCTAAGCTGTATTTATTAATAACAAAACTGTCGTGACTACCATTTTACGACCCCTCGAATTGCTGATAACGTAACCTTTTATTTTTTCTATTTTTATACATCTCGCTGTTCGATATAATTTCATGAATGTTTATTTTAAATGACGTTATAGTAATAATATATAAGTCGAATTAATTTTTATAATGTTTGTTTCGTAAATGTGCATATATTTTGTGTTCTAAAAAAAAAAAGAGTGACTTTTCAAGTTTTTATAGCGAGTCAAATTTAATTTAATAAGATTTCAAAAACTTGGAATTTTTATAATTGTGCAATACTTATATTTATCCTACTAGAAATTTATCTGAATTAGGGATAATAGTTTTACATTCAGTTTTCTATTATCGCTTTTTCACCTTTGTTTCACCCTCTCAAAGACAAATTTTTGAGCGAGTCTTGTAAGTATTGTGCGAGATTTGTAAGTCTTTATTTTTCTTCATCCCTTATTAACGAAAGGGTATACAACCTGCGACTAACTACTTTTCCTCTTTCATTGTACCTTCTAATTCCAGTGTCCGTGGCTCGTTCTTCTGGAGGGATTTCCCTTCAAGCATCTCTCTTCTGCATCGCCGGTGTTTACTTTTTCCTTTTGCCACTCTTGTACGAATCCCGTCTGCATTTCTCAATGCTGACCAAGTCCCATGGCACGCGATCCCTTCAGCCAGGAAGCGATGGAGCATCTCTGTTCTTCGATGTGCGTGCATTTGCCCGCTCTCTCTCTCTCTCTCGCTCTCTCTCTCTCTCTCTCTCTTTCTCTCTCTCTTTCTCTCAGGAGTATCGATAAATGTACAAGCTCGTTTCCTGTTTCGAATTCTTCATTTCTCAGATCCCCCTTTAATGATTTTCCATTTTTTGCGATTGGTGTCTCGTATTACTACGTAATATTATTCTATAAATTATAAGAAATATATACGAATATTAAACACTATATATATATATATATATATATATATATATATATATATATATATATATATATATATATATATACGTAACATATTTTATTTGATAGTTTTGAATTTAGTTTTATGGTCTGTCATTAAATTTGGGACTACACTTTATAAACCTTTAGAAAATATTTTTATCATGGAATTTTTAAATTCCTTGAATTTTATGACCACTAGTCTAGACGGATAGATAAGCTTAACGTGAGTAGTTCCGCGTAGTTATTGGAGGAACGAGAATTCAACAGCACCATATGCTGACAGTAGACATTATGGGCGATTAGCACTGGTCACGTCTTCTCACGTGCGCAAACATGGAGATTTGTTTTCGGTCGGTCGATCCTTCAAGCCTGGAAAAACATCTTTACGTGTTTTCCCTTCGGTACCAGCCAAATCAAACAGTATAAATCAGAGAGTACCTCGAGCGTTTATCCTCGAAATGGCAAAACCATCGACGACGGTCAGAAAATATTTTTAGTTCCAAGGGAGTTTTATACATTTCTTGAATATATAGCATAAAAATTCTACTGATGTTTTTTCTGAACAATATGAACATACACTGAGAAAAATGATTGAAAATGTACCAGAAGATTCTGATTAAATCAATCAGAATTCCGGTTATATCTCAATTAGAATTTTAATCAGAAATTTTCTAATTAAGGTCTAATCGGAATTTTGATTGATTTAATCAGAGTTTTCCGATTTGTCCACTTTTAACCAAACCATTTTTTTAAATGTAAAATTTGCGCAAAACGTGCATAATAAATTTAAGGAGAAGAGTCAGCATCAAAATTGTTTATAACCATTATATTAATCTTGGCAAAGTGATAGTAAAGTTTAAATATTCTGAAATATAGCCTAAGAACATCGCGCCAGTTCTCGTTTCAGAAATTCCGTAAATTTATAGAATTTTTGTTTTGAATAAGAATGTATATATGTACAAGTTCCTTGGAGTAATTTCAAGTGTTCAATGGAATAATTTATTATTTTTCTTTTTGTTTTAGGTAAGCATTTTCTACTTACTACAGACACAACTTACGTACAAACTTATATCGTCTATTTGCACCGTCCGTAAGTACAATTTAATTTATTAGCGAATTAAAATACATATAAATTTTTCTTCATAATCGTTTCGTAGCATACAACTATGAAAAACGTAATATTTCTATTTTATTTATTTATAAATATTATAATCTTTTAAAAAAACATTTTCATCCTTATGCTTTAATAATATTTTATTCGATGTCTTATTAATATCACAAATAAGATATCGTCAAATATTTGTAATTACAAACTTGTGTATAATGTACATCTATGAAATACGAGAGTATATCAATATTCTCTCGAGATATTGAAATCCTTGCTTAATAGCGGAGCTTCATATCCTCTTTCTTTTTATATTAGAATGTAAATATAACGCGCAGGATTATATATCTGAATGAACGACAGTAGATCCTCGACCTGGAGAAAGATCGTCCGCGGGTAAAGGATTACTTCGCGGCACGTAATCTCTTCTTAATGGCGACCGCGCTTGATCGTCCCTCTTCAAATCCGTGATTACGGCACCGTCTTTCTGCTCTTATGCGGAGGACATTACGGTCCCATTCACCGAGAGACAGGTCGACTTCCTCCTTAATAACGCGGCTTTGATGAATTCGAGGTGGCATCGTGCCTGCGATATATCGAAGCGGGTCTAATATACCGTAGGGCGATGAGAAAAGGGTTCTGGTAGGACAGATCGAATTACCGAAGATTCGTTCTACTCAACCAGGAAAGATCATTCCTTTTCCCCGTCAGATTTCGAATACTCGCCGCGCGTGACGAAGCCTTGCACGATGAATAAGCGAGTTCACGTTTACGGATGAAGTATCGGCGTGACTAGAGATTCATCGTAGTTAACAGAGAAATTATATATAGGGCAAATAAGAGGGCATAATAAAATTTAGATCTCAAAGTGTGAGTTTGTATATTGTTAAATTTGTAAAATTCGTTTATCTCTAAAGAAAAGAATATTTTCTTAAATTTTATGTTATGGGGTACAATTATATTTAATGTACAACATTGATAAAATGCATCATAGTTACATATTCAAATAACCAAATGTATTCCAAGCCGGAACAAATATTTTTTTAATCATATTGAGCTTGTAATATACGACGAGCAAGTAAAGAGCTTAGAAAGTAGTGTTGGATTGTACAATATTCTTGAAGAATAGTATTATAATAGTACAAGGATATAATTTCACACATACATATAGATACACACATCGCTACGTTATTATATTATCTCATGGTGGAACACAAATTTTTCTGCAGCTCTTTTTTTCAGTCATTGCGCATCATTTGTTTTCTACGCGCAAATTATAGACGTGGATCTTCGTGCAAGATTGCGATAAACGCTTAGAAATCGTCGCGGTTTTATTCGGTCGTGATCATTCCGTCATCGTCGTGACTATCGGGTCGTAGGTCGAGTCAGTATTGAAGGTCGGTCTCTCGGCAGGTTGTTAAGGAGGAATGGAGCAGTATAGATCCGAGGAATGTGTGCCAGCAGTTAGGTCAGCCTCGGGGATGCCTGATTGGCTGGGTCAAGGTCACTACCTGTACCTACCTGTACCTACCTGTACCTACCTGTACCTACCTGCCCGCCCGAGAGACGCCGTCATATACCTCTTCCTACGTACGTGCACTCACGTGCACGTCCACCGCATCGGCGGAAGAGGCACAAACCTCTTCTCGTGCACGTGGAAAGTGCACGCGACTGTCAGAAGAACTCGGGAGAGAAAAAGAGAGCGAGCTGGCGAAATCGCGCCTCGTTACGTGTGCGACTGATGCATGAATTTCACGTTCGTAATTAGAGTTTTAGAGCCAGTCAGAGTACGATACTCCCGAGAGTACGATTCTGGAGGATTGAACCGGAGTTTAGGATAAATACACGTTGCAAGTCGTTGGATAATGCGCGTAGCTCTCCTCGCGATCTTGCCTAGCAGGTCTAACGACCATCGCTCGTTTGTGCATTAGTCGCGTAAGAACATCGAGCGGCGGCGGCGGCGGATGCAGATTTTGTAGAGCGTAGCTTTTGCCGAGACCGGTCTTGCTGTTTATCGTTAGGAACTTGTACCGAGCAAGTGCGCAGTCACGTGATTTTTATGCTAGAGAATCTTAAGTATTATTATATTATTATTTCTCCATTTATCTTTTATAAAGTAAAAATTTTAGATGTACACGTGAGTTGAAAGACGCAAAGAGAAATCTTTTGTGTCTTCAAACTTTCTATTTATATAAACTCTTGTAGACATTAATTCAGGAGTTTTAAGAATTTTTTGGTTGTATCCGTCCTTAAATTTTAGACTTTAGACTAGATATATGTTTATCTTTTTTAAATTGTCCTTCGTGTTTTTTTAAATCGCCACGCGACGACGTTCCACGAATTAGAAACCGTAGTTTGACGCGCGTCGTTTGACGCACATTAATTAACCAATTAGCGACAGTCACGGTATCTCGTTTTCTCGCGTTGCGGACGATAACGAAGCGACGCCGCCACGCCGGTTTCACAATCTTCGCGCGATCTAGTAAGTACAGTTAGAAGCTTGACAAGTCTACGACAAATGATGACTACACGTCATAATTTTGCTCGCGATAAATAAGTACACGTAGTAGGAGCAGATACCATTCACTCTTTCGCGAGTCTTGCAATTAATTTCGTCGTTATCTACCGTTTTAACAGTAAATAAACAATTATCCAATAGCAGATAGGTTTATTATACTATTATAAAAACTAAAAAGTTGAATCTCCTCAAGTTTTATTATTTTATAATAATACTTTTAATAACGATTTTCTTTAGAAATACCTGATGTTTAGGTTTTTTAATTAAACATTACGTGGAAAAGGAGACACATTTATTCTTTAATTTTTTCATGCTTCGGTTAGTTTTGTATTTTGAAAATCATTCACTTCGGCCACCGAAGAGAAGTCATTCGTATTGCGATCATTCATTGCACGAGATTGCATATTTATGTGACAATGTATAGCGATACCGATACCATCGTGTGCGTACCGATGCTACGTATGCGTACTTTATGTATTCCCAGAATGCGTGACGCAGAGGTTGCGCCCTACCGTTATTTGCGCGATAAACTATGGTGCACATACACTGCCGTCGCCGAGATTATGTTCTTGCATAGTGCATCGCGTACGTGGCAATCGTCCGTCCGTCGACCGTATCGAATTTCGTATGCACGATGAAGGAAGAGAGAAACGTTTACGCGAATTCGAGCTGTAGCTGTTTCTGTTACGGCATCATCCTTAATGAGCGGCCTTGCCGTATAGCAAACGTAAAGGTACTTAATTTTCTATGTTTCTTTCGACAATCGAACCTATGAAATATCACTTTCCGAATGGTGATTCTGTTCTTTCGAAATATCAGAATATCAGGAATTCGCTTTCTGTCACGTTTCCAGGCGCCGTACGCTGACGCATCGTGTTTGGCAGACAAACATTTGAAAGATTGGTTTCGAGAGATGGATTTTCTTTGACCCCATACCTGTGTCAGAAATGAAATTTATGAGTATCTGATCTAAAAGAATTACAGGAAAAGTGTCTGCATACGGAGAAGAGAATTTTTTTTAGAATTTATCCTTAAAAAAAAATGGTAGTCGTGGAACATTGTATATTTAGAAAAAAAAAATTTTTTATTTTTATATAAATCTTTTTCATTCATTAATAAAACTACAATAAAGTATAAAATAAGTTTGATTAATTTTATTGAAATGGAGATGGTAAAAATCTTTAAAATATTATATTTTATCACAACTATCACATTTTCAGGATAAATTTTAAGAGAAAATTCTTTCGATGCATATTTTACAAAGTTGCTTTTTACAAAAATTAACTTTTGGCACAATTAGCGTTTTATTGGTTAAATCAAATTTGGTAATCACTAGAATATCAAAAATTTTTTGCTCATTACTTTTTTAGTTTGCAACATAATTACTTTGATAACAAATTATTATACTTTCAAATCTATATCCAGCAAAAATTTCGTCATCGATTAAAAAGTAGAGTAATAGTTTTGAAAGTTTTTGATTAGTACTACCTCATCGCGATCGTTCGCGTTGGGAAAAAAATGTCCATCATTTAATTGGGGCATTCTACGCGAGTTAATAAGATTGTTTTACGTGAATTGAAACTTTGTCGGCACGGGTGTGTCGTGATGATCGAAAACTATCGTGTCTACCGATTCGTCCTGCCGCACTGGTGGGAATGTCCGAAAAAGTCAGCCGGTCAAGCCAATCGAGCGTGGATCGAGGAATCCGCTGTAAAAGTTTAATTGTGTCCAACGGAAGAAACGAGCGATGCTTGTGGTTTATCCAAGATTGCCTTTTTTTTTTGCCTTAGTGATCCTCTTAATAGAATCTTATGGTAACGACGTTTATCATGCATCCACGAATCGGGTCACTCGGGTCTATCGATGTTTCTGAAATATTCAAATCGTATGGAATACCAATCGTCTTAGATCATCAAGCAGCACTAAAAGCAGCGATAAAAAATCGATAAATAGCGAAAGTATTTGATGATTCCTCTTTTTCCGATTGTATCGATCCTACCTTTCATATCCAACAAGAACAGCAATTAAGCGTTCGATTTTATATTTCGAATTTTACTAACATTTTCTGAGCGTAGAATGTGAAATTATTATACAGACTCCCGCAAAGTTATAAAAACTATTAAAAGAAGAAGAAGGGCAGGTTCGACCCGTCGCTTTTTCTGCGATCGTCTAATCGAAGCGATTCTTGCTTTCCTGCTTGGAATAACATCCGGCGCATCGTCGATCCTTCTTAACGAACGCTTCTTTGCCGGCGCTATATATCGACTTCGCAGCCGGTCGGTCGAGAGCCGACTACCGTGAAACCCGTAACGCGAGCTTCCTCTTCCTCGAGCCATTGTTCTGCTAAATCCGTGACTAATCGAGCGAGACCGATGTAGCGTGATGTTTCATGAATGATGGTAGGATTTTTTTTTCAACTTTACCATCTCTCGTTATTGCAATATTGATGCAGAGGCACGTTTCGGTATCTTCGGAATTCAGGTTACTTACAGAATTTACGTGAAGGCACAATGTGTCTTTTTCGAAAATTTGAATGAAATATAATAACACATTACAAAATAAAGTTTTTATAGAAAATTACGAGGAAATTTTCGGTATAGTACTCTAGAAAATTCACAAAAGATTCCTTGAACGTTTTCTTCCACGACATTTCCATTTATTTCTTTTCCATCCGTCTCATTCACCGAATCGTACTCTGAGGCTACGTTAAAGTATGCACGACGAAATTGAACGTTCCGCAAACACGACATCGTCTTCTCATGGGATAATTGTAGAGCAGAGACTGATTCATCAGGCTAAGATCAAAGGCTCGGCGAGAGGAGGAGGCTCCTCTCCTTCGTCGTTTGACCCGGTAGCGTCGCGCGAGTCACGTCGCTAGGAGGTTTACTTGAAAATTCTATTACGAAGTTTCGCCGCAAATGATCGGTCGAGTTCTGCGGAGTTCGCGCGGCGCTCCTTCTTCGTATATAAAGAGGAAGAGAGGAGAGCTATCCCGCCGCGAGATCTATGATCAGTCGTCGCGGCTCGTAATCTCGGCTCGCGGCTCTTTTTCGTCGTTACTTTTCGTGGGCGCGATACTCGAATACCAGAAACGCTACCTGGACGCTACCTCGCCGTCAAGCTTGCTCATCGTTAGCCGCGCTCTCAGTCTCTCCTCTCAGTCTCTGGTAGTTGGTAATTACTGCCGGCGAGAGGTCTAACGTTTTCTATCCTTTCGAGCCCGCCCCTCTCTCCTTCCTGCCGATCTCCCATTCTTTCCTGGAGGCGCTTTTGTGGTCGGGAATCTTGGAGAGACCCCCAGGCATCGCGCGCGCGTTAGAATCGGCCTATTAGCCGACCATTCCAGCAATGTGGCTGACGAACCAGGACGGAGCGACCTTCCCAAGGCCTCCGTCGTGTTATAGCCCAGTTAATTTAACTGCATCCGTGGAAAATCAAATGTCTAATCTAGGAGTTGCTCGATTTTTTTTTTTTACCAACCGTCATCATCGCAGTCGGCAAGAATCATTAGTCAGTTCTATGTCGAAAAAAGTTGAAGTCGCCGTTAACGTTGAGGATTTGGAATGAAAAGTTTTCTGGAAACTAATGAAATTATGATTTTTTTATTTTATTTTTTTTTTTGTATAGGATATAATATTGCTACAAGAATAAAAATAGAATATCAATTAATAAATATAATAAAAGCAGATATTTTATAAAGTGTAGCAATGCTTGCGCATATTTATCGACTTCTTTATCTCTTGTGACATTTCTTGTACCTCCTTTACTAATCTTTTTCCCTTCTACATTGCTCACTAAAACAACGATATACGTCATTGTTTTTCTGCAAATGATTGGACGACTCCCGACTACTCGACTCAATATCTCTATGATCGTGTTTTGCAACCTCATTCTCCGAGAAGCACGAGTTACAATTCTTACACGTGTTTCTTCCGCGTGGCACAGAAGAAACTGTCGAAGTAATAAAGTGCAGCTTGTTAAAGTGCACTATTATCGCCGCTAAGTTTAACACTAGTGATATACAGATTTTACCAATTACGAGATATATGTGTAGGGTTTATAGTCAAGGACCGTATCTCGAGTGCGGATCGGCATGAATTCATGAAGGATTGACGACGAGTAAAGCGGCGAGCGATTTATTATACCGTGAACTATCGAGTTTAACGCGATTCTAACACGCAGCCGACTTTTAATGGATAATCCGCGAGCTTACGGCAGATTACGGTGCCGCCTTGTCCGCATTCCTATCGTTTACCGCGTTCGTTAAGTCGAGGTACCAGGAAGCACAGCGCCTCGTTACATCTCGGCGTCGTACACTCGTCCTCGACGCGTCGTTTATTTCAATTGGCCAACAATGGGAGACGAGAAAGACGAGAGAGACGAGATTCTCCTTGGGGAGAGAAAGTTTATTACGCCTTGAAGTCAACTGTGTGCAACTTTGATTCTTCTCGCGTCGTCCTTCCTCTCTTCTATCTCTATCTCTATCTCTTTTTTCCTTTACGCTCTCTTTTCTTTTTATTTTATTATACTTGCTCTCGCGCGTTCGTCGTGAAAGGTGAAGTCGCAGGTGGGATAAATCTGCGAACGAGAGAGAGGAGCAGCAGTCGAACATCGTCGAAAGTAGGCGCACTGCAGGTGTAACCGGAGTAAACGCGTATTATTCCCACTCGCGAGAACTTTCTTCTCTGAAACTGGCTCCGTTGCTTTTTCGGGATTGACGCGCCTTCGGATAATAACGTTCGGATAATAACAACGCTAATGATCACCGCGTGTTGTTATTCTTCGTGATTTCTTTTTTTCGGTCATTAGCTCGTCTTATTTCCTTTCCGCATACTTTAACGCGTATTTCGAGGTGCTAAATTGATTCTCAAGATCCAAGGAAGCCACCAGGTTCGACGACATCTACATCCCTTATCTTGAATATTATAGAAAGGAAGACTTTGTACTTTTCATTTGAAATGCTATCGCAATTTAATTAAGTACCTTTTTTGAAAGATCTCTTTTTCTCTGAAAAATATTTTCAATATATCATTTTTATTACCTAATACATCATTTTATATGTTAGAATGCGTTACTGGCCAGTATTCATAAGAGGAAGGACTTTCATATTTCCATCATTTCGAAGAAAACCGTCTCCCCCAACGAACCCTCATTTTTCTTCATCCTACCCACCTCTCATACCGTTACCAATTATTATCGTCGATCCACGAGGAATAACTCCACACGTTCCTCCTCGGAACTGGCACGATTATACACCCGACTGACCGACGGAAATTATTGTTTATCTCGAAGACGAACGCGTATAAAAGTCGAGCGGAATAGCATAAAATCACGCGAGCAGCTAAGCACGGATTCAAGTATATACAAGAAGGACACTCTACGGAAGATGATAGGAAGACTGTCAATATGTATGATATAATAACACATAACGTAACAAAATTTACTCCCTCGGTTCAATTATTAAAATAATCTTTAAGAATATCGATTTAGATAAATCAAATACTTGATAATGATAATTGGTATGTTATTTATGTGTCTCATCTTATTCTTTTTTTTTCCGTCTTATTTCTTAAATCAATTTACTTTGTATATTTGCGCTTATTTGCGTCTTTGAAACTCGATCCGTTCGAAGCACGGCCGCCTTGTACCAACTTCTTCAGATACTTGCGCACAACATTATGGTACAGAAATACGGCGTGTGTATCGAGGTCGGAGTCGTTAAAATCATTGCGTATAGCCGCGTTAACAGTGGCAGTTTCTGGTCATTCTCTCGTTTTCTTTCCTTGGATCTGCATCACGTACAATTTACAAATGTTCCGCTAGGTGAGTACCATGTGGGCGAGTTTCCACAGTTAGACTTTTCCCTCTTTCTTCTCTCCTCCTGCTCTTTTCTCTATCTTAACCTGAATCTTGTCTTGAGAATGAGCGCGTTCTTTTTCTTTATTCTCCTGCATATGTTTATACTTTGTTTCTCATGCGTGCAACGTCTTCTATTTTTTATATTGCGCCTCATATATATTTTTTTTTTTTTTAGATTTATTAATCTTACGTGCGCGAGGCGTAAGTCGTTGTCTTTCTAAATCATTATTTTATAGACTCTCAATTTCAAATATTATTCTCAAGCTTACGTTCCACGATATTCTTCTATTGTCCGTAAACTTTTTATTTTACATACATCTCGATTTTACAATGGTACATTATGATATTGCATAAATTGTATTGATTCTATCCAGCATCGCTTTCACGCGTTGTGCCACGGATACCATCGAATGGAAAAAAGGGAGTGGAGAAACGTACACGTTGTATTCCCGAGAGTGTTCTCTTTTCTATTTCCCCCCTCCGCCCCTCTCTTGACAGTCCGAAGATAAACGCCACGTTTCTTCTACGTATCTCAAGGATAAAGCAAACGAGCGAAAGGGAAAAGTCAAGTACACGTTCTTGCGCGTCCGCGTGTAGCCGCGACGATAAACGTCCCAGGGCGGCGTACCTTACCTTTGATTACGGTACACGGGATACGTATGTAGGTTAGAATGTGGGTGGACCTTAGTTCTCTCTGGCTCGCTCTCTCGCTTACGGCACGTACGTATCACGTATCTACCATGTGTTGGAGTACTGGCTCTCTCTCTCTCTCTCTCTCTCTCTCTATTGTATGTGGTTGGTACACCGGGTACACCGTCGCCCACATCAGTTCCGCGCGCGTAATGATGCGCGGAGATCGGCAATCGCGGGCCGGCCCGATCGAATTATCGATTAGAGAGCGCCGGCTTTAATCTTCCTCTGCGCGCTTTTGGTTCCTAGATCGATCGAATATTCTCCCGCTTAATTTAATAAGCTCCACGATACAAGTAATCGCACCTAATGCGCAACTCTCCTCTATCCTATCTGCGGAGAACGAGAGCTTACTCTCGACTAAATTGCACCGCGCCGATATCGCCTTAATTCGATTATTTATCTCGCCGCGAAATATTTCTTTCCTCTACGTATACATACGATGTTCATTTTGCATGATGGTTACCTTCTTCTTAAGCGAACATGTTACGATCTTGGAAATATCTTTCTACCGAGAATCGATACAGAGATACTGCGGAATATGCCGATATCTTAAGTTGAAAATTATAGCGAGATGAAAATGCTGAAGATCCATCGAAGATCCTCAGAAAACATTTTCAGAATTAATTCCGTGTTTACTTGCGATCACTCAATACCAATTTCTCAGCGTGAGCGAGCGATCGTTACGGTGTGGCATTTAAATTTTAAATTAAGTCCAGAACTTAATCAGTCGATCCTATCGAGAATCGTAGCGGAAGAGATAGCGTTTTCCTGTATTACCTTGTTCCTTGCCCGGGTGTTATTACTAAGAGACGCACGCGTTTTCTGCGCGATCGGACACGGCGGCGAATCATCTTCCGATATTAATCCCGCTAAAAGGAACATTGCGAGTCGCGAGAAAGCCTGCAAAAACTCGATTATACGACTAAGTATCTCGTACCTCGGGGATCGAGAATTTCCAACCCCACCGTCACTGCCGCCGCCGTAATAATACGTCCACGCGCGATCATATGATGGGGTTTCCCTCGGTAACTCGGAGCACTTTGCAGCTTGACCGTAGTCGGCAATGGGAAAGGTGTGCGCACGTGTGGTGAACACGTTGATTCCCCGTATATGTAACGCGGGATACGTATTATATCGCATTATGTGTACACATACGCGCGTGCATCGCCGAGCCGAGAGGCTGCTTAGAGGCCGCTTAGACGCGACGACGGCGGTCATCCGCACGCTCGCTCGCGCTTTGTAATCGTTTAATGGTCTCTCTCTCTCTCTCTCTCTCTCTCTCTCTCTCTCTCTCTCTATCTATCTCTCTCTCTCCCCTCCCGATCGGTGAACATGATGTCGGTCGCAATAAGAGCAATCTCTCCGCGATAACTCCATATGAAATACTTTTCACGCGCGGTTTTATCCGCATCTTTCCTCCCTCTTGTCTTGTTTGGCATAACTCGAGAGTTTTATCCTTAATTCTCTATACTAAACTAACTTTCTTAATCTTTTCTTTACACGTTCCTTCAGATTTTGTTCGTCCTCTTTACAATATCAATGAACGTGAAACTTGTCAATCAAACTACATTATTTATTGGACGACTCTAAATTTATTTTAACAAACAGTAAAAATGATTTCAAGGATTTGAGAAATTTTCAGGAAATATTCTGCTTCTTGGTAAATTAAATTAAATTATTAGTAAAACGTTACTATTATATTATCGATAATATTTCATACGTCACGTAATAACTGATTATTTCCTGTTCCTTCTGTGTACTTCTCCACTTTACTATCCTTACCACGAGTGACGCTCTTTTTTAAAACCGCAGGGAACGAAAATCCAAAGTGCAGATCGAAAGAAAAAACGCATAACTTTCTAATAACCGGCGCATAAGAACGGACAGCGGAGTAATTTTTTACAGGAAATTCTATGCACACGCACCGCACCTCGGTAGACGTCGGCTAAACCGACGTCTATGTAATATATAGGTTCTTGCAGACAGGAGAGGCGAGGCGGTCACCTCCCTCGTGGAATGTGCGGTCAGTACCCCACCTCACTCCACAGACACGTACGTATTCAACACGCATACTCACGCGTATGCACCACAGGGACACGCACATGGCGCTCGCTACGTCGTAACACTCGATCGTACAAACGCACACACGGAGCTTGTCGCACGCAGCCGCACATCCATGCACTCTCACGTATACACGGTGTTCAGGTTCTTCAATTCCTTCTTTTATCCGCTCAGATTTTTCAAGTCAATTCGAATTGCAGCTCTCCTATCTTCGAATTATCGATTACAGATCAAATATAGCAAACTTTGCGAAAGCGAAGAAACGGCGGTGTCCTATCTGCTATTAAATTCGAGATGCTTTATTTTATTAGAAATTTGACGTGATGCCTAATTTAAAAAAATATTCATTTCGGTAAGACGGAGCGTAAGGTAAAAGATTTTTTTTATGCATTCTTTCTGAAGGGTCTTCAGAATTTTGTGACTTGAGGCTTATTATATCGCTTAGAATACGAGATTCAGCAGTGATTTTTATTTATTACACGTCTGATTTCAAGTTAGCTTTATTATAATTCGGTAATGATGATAAATTACATTGAAACTGTGAATAATTTGAAATTGGGAATTTTAAGAAAGTTGCCGAAGAATTTGCATACAAAAATTTGGATGTCTCTCGGACACCCTGTATACGCCACGGTACGCGCGTTATTACGAGCTTGCGCGAGCGCATCCTGACCGTTGCACGCTCCTGGATGGTCCCGCACGAAGATCCCGACGACGATGACGATGTATCGGCGTGTCTTGGAGGATGTGTCTGGCGTAGATCTGGCAGGTATTCGTGACAGCGCGTGATGATCCCCGGCCATTTAATTTCCGCGTACGGTCCTCTTACCGACAATTTACTCTCTCACGAAACACAGACGCGCACACAGTTGGGTTAGGTAGAGCACATAATTATCGTAGTTAATGATAATGAGGCGTAATGATCGGTCTATTACCGCGTGGTTTAATCATAATACTCGTCGGCACTGCCCACTTTATGCTGCCGACGTTACTATCGATTGTGCTCGAGCAAATTTAATAAATGCAGCGAGGATTAATTAGGCGCACTCGCATGCTTCTCGCTTGAACTCGCGAGGACGACGTATCGACGTCAGAAAAATAACCGAGAACGTTCTCTAGGATGAGAGATCCATGGACGATACATAATTTTTACTCTTTCATCGTTACATTGTTGGAAACACGTAATTAGCACAGGTTGTGTGCGTGAATCGTAATGATTTTTATATAAATTATACGTGATCGCGCGTGTCGATAGAAGGGCGTTTTTTGTTCTTGTTTCTGTTCTTGTTGATGTCTCTATAGGCTGTCAGCGAAAAACAGGCGATTTTGATAAATTAATTGACGATTGAAAGATTCAAGACGACTAACTCTTGTGTTCACTTCAATTTGTATAAGTTAAATGTTGAAAAAACAAATTATGCGATAAATATTTGAGATAAGTTACATCAATCATCAAGAAGAAATATCAAATTATTTTCCGTTCTTTATTTTCGTATTTTTTTTTTTATTTACGCAAATTGAAATAAACGCTTTTGTAAAGACGCTTTTTAAAAAATGATTACCGAAAAACATTTCAAAAGTAATGCACCATTTTTTGCTGCACAGATAAATACGGACTTAAAAAATTCTACATAGCAATCATTGGTGACGCGCAAACCCTTCAATTCTTTTGTCCCAAATCTCTCTCTCTCTCTCTCTCTCTCTCTCTCATACGGGCGTATACGCGAAACAAATAACGCATCGAGAAAATATGCGCATATTAATAAAGTTTTATTTTTTCGCATACGACAGCATGCCGTTGGGGCCTGTATAGCGGGTCCTCGGAATTTAAGTTAAAAAGAGCAATGGAAGCACGCCTGCATTGTAAAACTGCAGCTGCGATTCTCTCTATCGATTCTACCGCGCGAATGCATTTTAGGGAAGTTGAGCTCCTCATCCTTGAGAGAACCCTATTGTTTTCCGGCGATTCTCTCAACAAATTCGCCCTTACTCTGCAATTCGAATAGCTTGCGGCGGCAAACTCGCTCGCGAAGTTTATTCTATTTGTGTTAAATGCGCCTCGCTGCTACGTACCTTGCTACGTAATTCGTAATTTTTAAGGATAGACACGCAAAGTGCGGGTAACTTGTATGTATGCACGAAACCTCTCGTTTCTCCAGGCGAGTGAGCGAATAGTAACAACGGCATTTTGCCGATGTTCGCTCGCCATCGTTAACTCGACTCAGTGGTATCTCTTGTTTTCTTTTATTTTCTGAAATAAAGTTAGATATCCGAGAACCAGCTAACTAAATTGAACTCATTATTCAGATAACTTGTGTCAAAAAAGTTAATAAGAAAGATACTCCATAATTATCTAAATAAAATACTACACTTATTACATATTATTATATTGTATATACAGAACTTGAAATTTTATAGAATTTTAATAATCAATTAAGGCAATTTAAATTATTTTTATGGAAACTAAATTTGATTAATCGATCCACAAATAAAAAAGAAATTAAAATCAAATATTTATCTGAATGCTTTATTACAAAATGTATTTCTAACTAAATTAATTTATAAATACTGTATATATATATACAAAGTCTTTTAAATGGAAATAATCACGATGATCAAATATTGTACGTTGTTTCTTTATAACAATATCCTTTTGTAAACTCGGTCAACAGCAAAGACAATATTGGTTTTCTAAAGTTGGACGACGCCATGAATCGCAGCCTGAAATCCCGTAGAACCGCTAAACCGATTACCGACTCCAGTCGGACTGTCGATCCGATTCCTGGAGAAGATTTCCCTCGCCATACTCATCGTTCGTTCTTCTCAACTGCAAGGGAACGCATAATCAATAGTGGCGGTGCGAAGGAGCGCGTGATTTTGCAGAAATTTTTCGCGATGCCACGCGAATAGAGTACTCGGTCAGGAATGCCGTTTTACGATTGTCGGGAACAGGAGAAAGAGACCAGCCCTGATTCTCTCCTCTTCCTTCGAGCGCGCTCGTTTGTATATGTATTATACGTAGAGAACGCGAAGAGAGCGAACACGGAGAGAGCGAAGCGCGAAACGCCGCATCGTACTTGCATCGCTCGGTCGTTGCAACCGGAACCGCGCTGATTTTCTCGACGAGTACCTTCATCCTTCGCCCGCTGTGCGTATCCCTCCCCGGATTCCTCGCAACGTCGACCACTGTCGTTATCCCATTGGAACCAACGGATCGGTCGGTCACGTACGCGAAGCAAGGTCCTACGTTCGATTTATGCGTGCGCATGCCTCTCGGTAAAGATAAGTGAATAATTGGATTGTAAATTTTCTATCGTGCGCTGACGTTGAAATCATCTCTGGTGCATCAGGCGAATATCTGTCGCAGACGCGTTTCGCCTCTCCAGAGACAATTACAATCTTATCGTCGCTCATTATTCGCTCGACCTCGTCTCTGGCAATTAGAAGCAAGAAACGAATTATCGTAAGACGATACTCATTCGACGACTGTCGTCGAAGCCGTCGTCAACATTTAAAAGGAAAGGAAATAATCTTTTTTTTACGAAATTGTTTCATTAGGGAAAATATGTCTTTGTGATTTGCCGCTATATAATAAAATATATCGGTTACTCGCTTTTGTTATTTAAAAATTCCGTTATGTTATTCACACACTGAATAACGCCGCTAAAACACGGTGTGATCGGAGGTTAAGTTTCACGCAGGTAAAGTTCCTTTTACTCCCTCAAGGGATTTGTCAAACATTCGTGACAGAGACAATAGTCGGCTGACTTCTTCGAAGCGATCACGTGCGGATCAGGTGTCGGATGACACGTAACGATAGCTTCTTGGTACGATGATGGGGATGTACAGGGTGGTCGTAAAGTCATAGGAAGCCTTCTCAGTTTTTCCGTTTTGGCAACTTTACACCGTCTTTCCCCTTTCGTTATCTCTGAATCCACCTATCTGAAACGCGCTCCGTTTCAACGTTTTCTTTAGATAAGACTGATATTGCCACGTTTTAAGTTTCATGCACGCTCGCAGAAGAAAGTATACCGAGAATTGACGCAGATAATACGCATAAGGATCATATGATAATGCGTATCACAGAAGCTCACCACCGTTCTGTTACGCTTTTTTTTTTTTTGCTTCATACGCAGTATATACGGTGAGGAAATCATGACATAAAATTTTCTTGGACGCTCGGAAAATAATAATATCATAGAATTTTGAACAAAATTGTTTGCAAAAAGATATTCTTGTTATTTGTTTGTTTGCTCCGAATACGATCTTAATCACGATCGATTAATAAATTTACAAGAGTAAAAACAAATGTAAATTCGTTGCAATTTGATGAAATTGCGATAATATTCTGTTACCGTTTACACCGAACATTGTTATGAAGATCATGGCTCGCGGAATTATAGGGTAACCACATTTGGGTCGCACTTTTGAATGCGGCGGGAAGCGCAACCCAAATATCGTCCCATGTAATTCGACGAGTCATTGCGATGCGCAAATCACGCGTCTCTCCTCCGTTACAACTCTTAATACCAAGCCGCAAGAATTTAAGAAAGAACCGGCGAAGAGAATACCACGGCGGGACCAGGAAGAACTTTGCGATCGTGTGCCGTACCACTGCGCGCGTGTAAGAAGTAACGAAGTTGGGGCGAAACGACGCAGAAGAAGGCGGAAGAGAAGGTTTGCTGAAGACAGGGAAGAATGATGAGGGATGAGAGAAAGAAGCTATGGTCTCGATACAGCAGAACTGAAAACCGTTTAGACTGCCGAACGAAGAAACGCGCTGGCGAAGAAGAACGGGGAGAAGCCAGCCAATCTTTGCTGAGACGTTCGCTGAGTCTCTTGAAGATCAAGACGAGAATAATGGCGAGATCCGCAGTTGCTTCACTTGCGAATTGAATCGTTGAAATAAATAATTTCGCAAAGTAATGAACATGTAATACGCAATTCGTATAGTAACGATGTTGACGCTTTTATTGAGATATTATTATTATTTGTATTACAGTCATTACATTAGGTAACTTTAAGTTGAAAACTTTCCGTGAGTTTATATTTGATGTAACTATAAATATACGTATAATTACATTTGCATCTTGAATCATATTTAGATGATCAACAACGTAATCATAAATCGGAGCAGTTTATTTGCTATTACTATGATTACTGTTCAACGCGATAAGAGGGCGATTACGTGTTATGGTATAGACCGAAGGAGCTCGTTTTCTATTAATTATAACAGCAACTCTTCCTGAGTCGTCTACTCTCCTTCCTGCGTGATTTTGAGCTTAATAGAAACAACACCAACAGGCTCGTGTATACCGCATCGATTAATTAATTGCCATTACTATCTTGAATAATGTCTTGCCGTAAAGTGAGCTTCGTTTAATCATTATCGCTTCCTGGTCAACTTTTTCGATTATTACTGATACATTGGATCAGATGAAACGCGTTTCACAATCAAGAGTATCGACTAGTAAAAATAAGACATAAAAAAAGACAGACTTAACTTTAAATTATGAATATAAATATAATAGTACCGTTATCGAGATGATATTTGATATGAAGAGAAAAAGATTGTACACTTTATCTCTTATTAATTAATCGATAGTTATTTCCAAGAAGCGAGAAGCTTCGTGTTTTAGCTTGCGTCGAACATTCCAAGATTTCTCGAAAGAGAAAAAGCCGATTGAAGATTACGATGTGGCATAAATTTGCGTGCGCCTTAATCCCCGTAATTCTTTGCATTTTATTTTTCGCGCGGCTGTAATACTCATTTCTTGCGAATTACACGATCCTAGACGGTGCTCCCGCGAAACGGTACTACGGGCGGTGTAACGGCAAAATTGCACAAGCGACGGAGTACGGCAGAAGCGCGTTATGCGCGGTAAGTGCGCGCGGCAAAATGCACGAGGGACGATCAACGACGAAGAATTATTTGACAGCACGTCGAGCATTTTTATCCTTTTTTTCTTCTTTTCTTTGCTGCTCGCTGAAGCCGCAGTTTCTTAACACCGCTGCGAAACGCGAAGATGGGCGTCATATTTCAACGTTTTAACTCGCGATTTCTAGCTCGTTCTTGCGTGCCGTATTTACTACACCTGCAGTAGCGACGAGAAGTTTTGTCATTTTTTCTGTCATTATTTAATATTATTATTCTGCTTTCAAAAGTGTAATAATATTTCAAGCGAGCCGGTAATGAACAAAAATTGATAAGGCCGAGTGTTTATTTAAATTATTTATAAGTGACAATAAATTATATGAGAAAGATTGTATGTATATATTTAATTTAATAATTGCTTATTAGCTCATCATCGTTAACCGTGTTGCTCGTCTTGAAATCAGTCGGAGTCGAGAAATTACATTGGAAATTATACTTTTAGATATATTCCTATCTGTAGCACATTGAAGATTACGACAACCAGTTTCTGCACTCATGAAACAGGTTAATCATCTTCGTTGCCAATAAGAAAATCACGCAATTTATGCTAGGCCATCGTTGGCAAGAGGCCGATGCACGAGCGTTACGAATTAACCCAATAAATTATGTAACGCGTTTGTCACCGTTGTAGGACTAGTTTAGCCAATTGTTGCTATTATTCACGTCCTACCGTGTCGGGCCTTCTTTCACCGTGCAGGATTGTCTCTTACTGTATAATCAATGGAGATTCGAAAGATTATTTCATTAATATAAATATATAAATGTTATACATAACATTTGCTTAACGCAGTAACGGATATTACATCGATTCGTATTTAACGTACATTAAATGAAACTATTATAAACGAAATTTGTAATATTTGATAGTTTATTCTGCAATATTATACGTGTTACAAGTTTTGCCCAATTTACTTTTTATCGAGTATGTTAGGTAGAGGCGCTCTATATACCACACATTATTAATTCTTATATCAATATCATGCCGCTTTTATAAATTTTAATGAATATAAATATAAGTATTTTAATTCGTATTTCATATTTATTCTGAAAATATGATTAATTTGCTAATAAATTTGACATCTTAAAATTATACAGTAATAAATCCCCTGTTTCTGTGACGTTTATTTTACGTACTTAATTAATTATTCTTTGTCCCTTTTTTTCGAAAACTTTCGTTACGTTATTAACGATATCATAAAGGTAATAAAACGCACTAGCATAGCATTTGTTAATATTCTTAATTGAATACGCCAGCTTCAATTATATTATTTAACAAACCGCGAAGCCTATGCTAAATGCATGCGATTTAGCATAACAAAAGTGTGCCAGTTAACGGCACACAGCCGGCCAGTCTCTATTAATTGAATAGCTTCACAAAACTACACGATGTGTATAATTGCACCGTCGTGACGCTGCTCAATCTTATGCATTATATCAGTGGCACGACATTAGTTCGTCAATAGGTACCTGTCGCACGTTTTGAAGAGACGTTACCGTTTTTGTCTAGCATAACAAGGAAACGCCATGCGACCGAGAAAGAAAGCGAGGGAGCAAAGCGGATACGCTCGATCACTCGTGCGAAACAATCAGGGAGGACGGAAACATTCTTAAAATCAAAAAGCCAGATCGAACCAATGATGGAATTAGAGAGATATCAAGCTTCTTATGATTGATATGCAAATCAAAGAAAGACAATAGTTTTCTACGTTTCCTGCCTTAATCCTGTTAGAATAATTGACGCTCAAGATACATACATATAAAGACTTGAACACATCAATTTATAATTTCGGAGATTGTGCTATTTTGACAGACTCATTATTCATCACAATAGTGAAAATGAATATGTATATTCAGTCATATATAACATAAAAGTAACTTAATAATTGTGCGTGTACAAATACTTGACCTCAAGCCATATGTTGTTTCAGTTGGGAGTGAAGAATCTCCATATGATCTTTGAGAAAAAGCTACATGTATCTATTTGTAGTCATAAAGCTGCGAGTTCTTCGCCGTAAACAAGTGTGATGTTACAGGTCAAAGATT
Organism: Acromyrmex echinatior; assembly: GCF_024713525.1. Taxonomy (NCBI): domain Eukaryota; kingdom Metazoa; phylum Arthropoda; class Insecta; order Hymenoptera; family Formicidae; genus Acromyrmex; species Acromyrmex echinatior. Next base: position 10,419,972 of record NC_141856.1, on the reverse strand, counting down.
TCTCTGCATTCCTTTCTTGCGAGAGAATCGGAATACAGTGCGCTCTATTGAAAGCGTGTACGCATCCACACGAAGAAGTCGCACAAAACGAGTCTTTATGCTCGTGGCCGTGTCAGATATTTCATAAACTGCGTATGTACTCCTTCAGCTAGCCCTCGAGAGCAAACTAAAATTGCGCTACCACATATCATCTAAGATAGCGTTTGCGTAACGATATTTTCCTCTTAAACAATTTTCATGGAATAGATAGCCACGAGTAGTGCTATTTGGTTTGGTCTCGCATCCAATTTAACGATATTGCCAATCCAATTACCTTTGAATTACATTCATGCGTATACTTGGCTTATTTAGATAAGCTGTAGGTACTGTAATTAAGATTGTTTAAAGTAAAATTTAATTTATTTTAATGTTTCCGTGCCGCTGTCCCCTCTCATACATTTTAAACAACATCGTGCTTAAAACTCGACATCATAATTATTATCTCAGAACGACGGCAATAATTCCGTGGCACGAAAGTGCGCCGCAAAGTTACCTGGACTCGACGAGGACTTGGTCGCATAGTAGCACAAAATTATTCTTCGCGTTTATGGGGCACTTGTACAAATAAGACCACCACCATTATAGCTACTGCGGCGATATTACAGTCGTGGTGTGATGACGAGACTATGTTGCACAAATTTAAATTTAAATGCCGGGTGCATGCCGACTTGCGTATATGAGCCACATCAGCTTCGTGAGGGCTTCGGGATAATAATTAAGAGTAAGGAGACGGGCTGTGCGGGATAACCTTCGCCTCGGGTGTCTCCTTCGATGATACTTTCAAAAATCATGCTCGCTCAACACGGGGAATGAGTCGCAGCTCGATTAGAGAGAAATCGAGTTTTAATTTTATATAAGTAATTCAGGAAAAATGTGTCGCAAATATAAAAATTCAAATTTGGAGCCATTTTGAAGCTCTATTTTTTGCCTTTACATTGCATTTTTTTAAATTTCTTCATAATTTTTTTTTTCATCGAGATATTTAAGTTTTGTAAAATGCGAGACAATTGCAAGTATTTCCTGAATTAATGAACAGTAATGTACACCTACAAAAAAAAAATAAGAAAAGTGAGTTTTTTGTAGAAGAATGAGAAAAAGTGAAAAAAGTGAGTCGAGAGATGAAGACATTTCAATCATCTCCAAATTTAGAAGCGTTAAATAGCAATATCCTCAATCCTATTGTTCGTCTCTTAACCGAGCATGGTGACTTCTCTCATATCCCTGTGGCACACATTGATTGTACACAGTCATAAAGCACCTACAGTTTAATCTCGATTCCGAACGACGATTTTGTTTAGAAAAGTGTATTTGGCAAGGATACTCTCGCTCAAAATTATTTTTTATTACACAAGCGGATCATTTATCAACAAATGAGAAAGTATGAAATTATGAAATTTTTTTATAGAGATTTTTTTCAAATTTTGTAATCCCTCTCCTTTTCTTGTATTACGATATGAAAATATGAAACAATTTTTGCCGGGCGATTCTGGGCAATGTCGTATAGAAGAAAAAACTACTAGTTGACTATTTTCAATCTATCTTGCGTTATGAAATATTTGGTTAATTGCATTTCTTTGATATTCATTTTTTATTAAAAGAAAAGTAATATTCAATACTTTTTTTTATACAGATGGCGTACATTTTTGTTTTTAAAGAAGTTTTCTTTTTAGGATAACATATATAATTTAAATGAAGCAAACGATATAAGCTGTCTCTTGTACATCTATTCTTGGCTATCTGATTCTGCTTTTATCTGCGAAAACATCACTAACGTTTCAAGATATTAAAGTGAAATAGTGAGAAATATTACATATTTTTCATATTTTTAAGGATATTTTATAAATAAATTTTATAAATATTTTATACATAAAATATTTTTATATAGATTTCACTTATATTTTTATACAGAATTTTATCCTTTGGAACATATCACTATTCTAAGGTAATACATTGACGATCGATCATTCGTGCAAGAGATGTAACATACTCGAGGGTTCGTAGGGGCATTCCTGACGGCTCACGCAATAATTAAGATTAGAGGTACGGCACGAGAGAGACGCCTCAGGTGCCCCGACGATGATTCTTTCTACCTGGGCGTGGTGCGGTGGACCTTGTCCGCCAGATCCTCCGTGATGAATCCACAAATTAACCCAAGCCATATAGCTTATTTATCACAACCGTTGCACCCGCATTATGCAACGTTGCACGCGCTGTGCCTCATTTTTCTTTCTCTCCCTCCGTTATATCTCGCTCAGGGCATTGCCGTAACGTTAGTACGTGCCACTAAACACGTTTGAGTTTACTCAGACATCGATATCCTTTTATTTATCCTTGAAATAACAGGAATATCGTCGTTAACGGGATATCTTCTTCACGAACTGTAAGTACAAAAACGTAAACGAACGTTGACAAATGTTTTATACTTTTTATTGTTGTGAGAATTTCTCTTTGAACGTGTCATCAACGATGTGTCAAAGTGGCATCGATACTTTTGGAAAAAAAAAAAAAAAAAGATTTAAGGAAGAAAACGAGATTTCTTATACACAAGGCGACTTCTTACGCTCTGCAATCGATGATGCACACTCAGGATGCATAATCGCGCTACATGGATGAGGCACATGGTTGGACTATGGTTGAAGCTGAAAGGGAGGACACGGGAGAGAAACAATCGAGCTGTAATTACGGACGTTAAAGGTGATAAATCGACGAACGGATAGAGCCGGACGATTATAAGCTCGGATCATAAATTTGCTTAACGATAACGTGCCGTGATAATAGGATACCTCTCTCTCGTGTGCCTCCCCCCCTTTTTCCCACTCTATCTAATTTCCACTTGAGACGGGGTGCACGCGATAATGAATTTAAACTACTAAAAACTTTCCCTGTGTACGAGAGACGTGCATCTTTTTGCTTGTGCGATCGTTAAATGGGCGGTGAGAGTGCAACAGTTGCTCTATTAACACTACGAATGTGTTCTTATTTGATATCAAAATAGATATTATGTCGCGATTCCTAATTTATATGCAAATAATATTACCAAAGTGCAAAAATTGTGCGCCGCGTATAATTATATACAACCTTGATTACATTATAGCTACATGATTATATTAAAGTTATACAGGAAACAATTATATTTTATATTATTATTACGATATGTAACAACATGTACAATTTTATCCCTTAACAGTAACGTTAAGAGATAATTCCAGATAAGGAATCATCTCCTTAGCAGCAACGCATCGCTTTTCATCGTTTTCTTCTCTTTGAAAGATTCTTAGATTCGTGATAGATTTTGATAAAAATGTCATATTTTGTCTAAAAAAGGGAAATATTCTCGGTTTTCTTCAGCTCTTTTTTTTCCTTGAGTTTTTATTTATCGATCTAACGAATATTTTATTATGACGAAAATAAAAATGGGTTTTCTGGGAACGTGATATTCCTCCTAAATCATACGTCTGCATAAGAGATACACGAAACGGTCGGCGAGCTCAGTTCGTTTCAGAAGGGATTAAAAGTGTCAACACTTGCCGCCACGAGATCTAAACTGATACGACTATGGATCAGGTTCAAGAGGCTGATCGGTGTGACATCTCATATTTCCAAGCTAAAGAAATTGAAAGAATTTCTTTCTTCGGAAAGAATTTCTTTTTCACATAGAACGTTGAAGTCTTTGGAATATTGGAACTAGAATCACATAGGCGGTTTGTGTGACATATTTGACATTTGATTCATATTGAAAGCAACGATAAGAAAGGAAAAGAAGGGGAAAAACAAAAATCGACACTGCGTATTATCTTACATATATAAAGTGATCCAAATTATATTTAATAAATAAAAACGTATCACATAATCAATCCATGAGTCATTCATAAAAAAACATACAAACATACAAAGGCAATAATTTAAATTATATAATAATAGATAATTCTAACTTAATATATATTTGCGTAACGTGATTTTTTTCTTCGATGTAATAAAATATAAAATTATTCTTTTCTACCAGAAGATACGTAAGAAATAACGTGAAATGTTTTCAACGTGTGTGAAAAGTTACACCATAGCTTCCTACGAACCCTCCCAAGACATTTCTTCTTCTTTTCTTCTTTTCACGAATGATTCTTATATTATCCAATCGAGATTGCCCTAAGAATTTCGATGGTAAAGCAACCACAGATATAAATCGAGAATGCTGGCTGCGTTGCATTTTACGAGCTCGAGATGGAAGAAAGGGATGGAAGTGCTTTTAAACTTTATTCTAACGAAGTTAGATGCTTCTTTCTTTCTTTCTATCGTTATCCAAAAATGCGATACAAAACGCATTCTCGTAGAGAATGCGTGCGGGGATCGAGGAGGCAGAATAAAATGCTCTTGACGTTGCTAGGGGAACCTATAAAAATTGTCGTAAAATACGCTGTATACTTTATGCTTCCCCCACGCGTGAGAGTTGATTTTAGACACCGAGAGCTCACGATGATGGCACGGTAACTCGGGATCTTCGTGAAAAGAAAGGTTTTATCTTCGTCGAGGTTGAAACGTCCACGCGTGACGGCATACGGACATAAATTACGTTTACGTCTTTCTAATTTTCGCTATAAACCAGCTCGCGTGCATCCGTCGGGTTTACGGGTCGCAGAAAGGATTACTGGCAATGTAAAGTAATAATTATCATGTACAATTTTGTAGACTTTAATTACTAATCTAAACTAGTAGAATTGTACGAATAAATACGTCGAATTGAAGTTGATCGATCGAGAAGAGCTTTGTGATTTTCTTAGACCCATGAAAAAAATTAATTTAAGCTTCGATTAATCGATTAAATTTATTTATTTCTTTCCGATCGATTAATTCCTTGTTCATTGAGATAATCCTTTCGCCCGTCAATTTCGCGTTCTTGCGCGCATTGCAACGACGGATGCAGCTGACCCGGTTAAAGGCGGCGCTAATTACGCCGCGCCGGCACATACGTAAACGCGCGTACATTAAGTTTTAACGGTGATCTGTCGATCGTCGGCGTTACGTTCCGTTATGCGCGCGGAATGCAACAAAAACGCAGGGCAATGCGAATTTCGCGAGCGGCTGCATCGCCTGCGGAGCGAATTGGCGGACCATTGAGATTGAGAACCGTGAAAGGGCGCCCCGATGCGCCCAAGAACAAACGGGCCACTGTGATTTGGGCCCCGGTTTGCCCACACAAACTCAGCAAATATTTGCCTCGGCATCACGATGTAGCGAACACAAGTTTGTGAGTCGCTACAACCGACGATGATGGGCGATATGTTCATTTGCTTTGGATGATTTATGTAATTCACGTATAGATCTCTTATTAATTGCGTGTTGATGTCAAGTTTGGGAGAAAAAATAATATATATATATGTAGGAAAATATCGATTTCAAAACAATATCGAAGAAATAGTCAAGAATAAAATTATATATATATATATTACATATTTTAACCTTTCGATTCCCAAGCAAGGTTGCTCACCCCAAAAATGATTTTTTCACAATCATTTTGCTAGAAGATTTTGATAATTTTTGTGGATTTGCGAATAAAAATTAATGACATTGTATTACAATATATGTACGCATTTATATGTTTATTTACTATATAATTTTTATGTAATTTTTTAATATCATAAACATGCTATTATATATATACAGAAAATTTTTTGAGGTCAGCTCATCCATCTGACAGTTATATCTGGGAAATTAACATAGAAGTCGAAAAGTTAAGAAATTACATTCTTTTATTATAACATATTGTTTATACATTTGGTCTATTGATTGATGAAAATCATTGAGTCGTAATATTACGTTAGTATCTGTAAATAAAATTCGACGAAATTCCATTATTAAGAAATCACGATCAGCAATTGATAATAATCGATCAAGATGGCGTGCTTTCGTTATTTATTATCGAAATTCCAATTGGATGACAGTAATGGAGACACGGTGTCAGAGCCAGAGATGAGAACCCACGAAGCACGAAGGGTTGGCACCTAGAGGGTGAAGGAAAGCCAAAGGGACCAACCGATCGGTTGGTGAGAGCCTATCTCGAGGTTGCCTTCTTACCAGATGTCGCGGTGTACAGCCAGGCCATGGACTCTAAAAAGTCAGCGCGATTCTGGCGTACGTCGCGATAAGTGGCAGATAAATCTCGACCGGTGCTATAGAGCATATATAAACGCGATTTCGTTAACTCTCCCGCGTTCTTTTTGCACGCGCACGCACACTTACGTGCGAACGTACGTTCTACTCATCCGCGGCACGCATACGTGCACGTCGCGAAAATGTGCATCACGACCGTAACAGTCAAGGTGATTATTTAGCTACCGATCTTATCGGCTCTTTACAGCCGACGTTGGGTTGGAGAATGCCTACGGGTCTTATTTATTGAAATCCTCGACGCGTGTTGCACGCCGCGAAGTGATTTTCGCGCGAGTAACGAAGAACACGCGGGCTGTCTATATCGGGTCATCTGAAATGTATGACCAAAGCCTCAAATCTGCACGAAACAAGGACAAGTCTTGGAAATAATACAAATTTTCAAGAATTGATATCATCTGAAAATGACATCGAAAGTCGAGGATTGATTGAGTCAAATTTTCACAAGTTTTCAGAACCTTGCAAACTTGGAAAAATATTTTTTTATAATTTTTTTATTTTTTCTCGTTGTGTATTATGGGACTTTTAACAGATTTACTAAGAACTTTCTTATGACTTTGTTAATTCTTGATAAAAATGACTCACAGCGTATTACACAGAAAGAGGAAAGAATTTTTTGTTAAGGAATTTTAAGAATATTGTAAGATTATGTATTAATTTTTAATTTAGAACGACATTTATATTATTGTATGATGGCATTGAAAATGACTCAATTGGAGTTGAAACGTTTGTTTTATTTTATTGTATTTTAATTGTTTTTGTATTAAGTTTTTTTATCTGAATTATAATTTTTTATATACGTCATTGGCTCTTTGCCCTTCTTTTATACTACCTTTTGTTTTTTTATAAATATGAATATTTAATAATCAGACTAAGTATGTACTAATTATGGTTTCAAAATAAATATAGATTAAATAACAACATGTAATACCCGAAAGAAAAAAAAAGAGAAAAAATTGGAGAATATTTGAAGATAAAATCGACGGTTGTAAGTTTGTTATTATTATAAAGTATAATATTAATGAATGGTATAATATATATCGTGGTACAACCTGAAGGGCCTGAAATTGTTTAATATGGAAATAGCATGTTCCTATCTCATCATTCAAGGGAAGCTCATGAAATTTTGCAAATGTCTAGTTACCGAACGGAGAAATGCCGTTTTAAGGGTCCATTGTACAGGATTTCTCTCTTCCCGCCACAACGGGAAGTTTCACGTTCGTTTTACGATAGACGAAGGACGAGCTAACGTTTTGCTGATCTTTTTGCAAACGTTAAGTAACGCTAGAAGCGAAACTCGTTAAACTTTACACGTGGACTTTAGATGCTCGCTCGCAATAAAGCCGCGCGAGTCTCACGAATCATGGTGATGATTTTTACGCGTACCGAGCTATAAATTAAATACTGATTTTGCTGATCGATGTTCGAATAAAAAATAACGTGAATCTCTCTTTTGATTTGTTGCAGGTAAGCAGCCGTTGTCTTGAAGTCTTGATTTTATAATTAATAATTATGATCGCGGTGGTAAGTAGAAAAATAAATCTTGACGTAAAGAAGATCAGTAAAAAGTGAAGATAAAAATCTTCAAAAAAAAAAAACATTTATATTTATATACTTAAAAAGTGATATTCTTTACAAACACGCACACAACACACATGACACACATACATTCGCTATTTATATAAATTTGCTCGTAAATGTTACTTACGGACTATTACATCATTATTAAATCTTCACATGGTATGTGTAAAACTTGATCGTATTTCTCTAGTTTTGCAAATATTTCTTAATTATAGATTTTAAAAATAGATACTAAAATGTACAATTTGTTGACGTTAAAATGAACGACACGAGTTAAAATGACTTTTGTGTGTTGAGGTGCTGCTGAGGTTTAGTCTTTCAGTTATTCGAAACATGCGATTATGTATACCGCTTACGTGCTTATTAAAGATTCATAAAGGTTTATGTACATCCCTAGTGACTGGAAAATTGAGCTGAACTTAGCATTCTTACAATTGTACATAATAGTTGCACAAAAACAATAAACCATCAGCTTCGTATTTGCGGACGTTATCTTTCCGCTATGAAACTCTTACACGAGTGCAATACAAATATTTTACATTGCACTGTTGCGCAGAAAGATAAATATGCTACACGTGGAAAAGATTGACAAATACATTGACGCAAACAAGCCGAAAAAAATAGTTTCCCCACATTTATCGTCAGCTACGCGCGAAAAACGATCGATCACTATTGGGATGAACGATTTGGCTTGTTTATTAATTCATGATTCACTTGGACGGTATCTGAAGATACACCGGATCACATCATCATATGATACGGCCTTTAGTTAACGAATTGAAGCCGAGGAGAAAAGAAATGAGAAGCACAAGCACAGCAGCCGGCTAACGTAACTGTTTCAACTAGTCATCGATTCGCGATTTATTTTCTTTCGAGCACAGTCGATTCCAAGATGCGTCGACAGAGAGAGAGAGAGAGAGAGAGAAGGGAAAGAGCGCAACCACTTTGCGGTGTTCGTCTCGATCGCGAAAGCGATTTGCAAACCGTTCCGCCGACGTACGTTCGCACTTTCGTACCCTCGTCTACCTAACATGCTTTAATGGAGCGCTAAACAGAACGTCAGAAGTGGAAGTCGAATCGAGAGTGATCGACATTGAAACAATTCGCGGTGAATCGGATTGTTCTATTCTGTCCAATCATTCTGTTGATGGTAATCCTTTCGATCATTACACCTGCATCGTACAGTATTTCGATGATTTACTATGTATCAGAAATTTAAATAATAATATCTGAAATAATTATTGTTTTATGTGCACATTATATGCATTTGAAAAACGAACTACATCGTCATTACTTATATTTGGAAAAAAATCATTTTACACTTTCTATAATATAATTTGAAAAAAACTACATAAATTGTGTCAATAATTACTATATAATCAAAGAAAACAAATTGAACCTTATTTATTATCGAAAATTTTATGTAAATACTTTGCACTTTTATGTAAATACTTTCGATCTGTCTGATTATCAGCAATTACCTAAATAAACTACATTCATTAAATCTTGTTTCGCGAACGTCGAACTAGTCTATTGATGTCTGTCTCATCTGAATTAAAGTGGAAAACGACATGGGATAAATTAAATTGTCATTAAAATTAGCCGATCTTAAATCGGTCAAGTCGGTCTCTTTTCACGGTCTCTTTCCGTATGACATTGGCTTAAGTAATGAGATACGTCCGATTAGTTAAGCGACTCTTCGCAAGAGACTCTTAATACCGATCCAGATATTTGAAGGGAACGCATCGCCGCGTTCCCATCTCATTCGTATCGAGCGCGAGTGCGTATATTTTAAGACTAGGCCTTACACATTACGCAACGAAGAGACGCATGCATGAGCAGCAACGTTGCCAGGGATCAACGGGCTGCGGGATGACGTGAGCAGATACCGGCTATTAGCTGATCTCTCTCAGGATTCACTCGCAGAAGTAGGTACTTGACGATCGATCGTACTCTACCGTGGTATTTTCCAAACGACGCCACTGACTTGGATGCTTCTTCTAGTGTCCCATTAATTTTACAAATGTGTTCGTTTTGCGATCGCTGCCTCAGAGGAGCAGGTTCTTCTACGTATGCAGAAGTGTGTGCAGCGGCAGCGCCACGTCATCTTGTTTTCCAGCAGCGTTCTCGCGAATACCTTTAATACCGCGCGCTAATTAAATGCCTCGACAAATCCGAATCTGATTTGCATTGCTAATCGTATGTATTGCACTTCGTTACACCTGTAATATTATCTGGAATTGAGCGATTTACTCTTCTACAGTATTAACGAACGTCAACATCTATGCACCCATCCTGCTAAACCTAAAGATTCTCTGCGTAGACTTAATTTCAGCAGAATGCAAGTAATACAATACACGAGACTTTGTCTATACCTATGGGAGCTTATTTGTGAGTTTGTCAAAGAACTTTGATTCTCTTCTTTGAAAATGTTTCGACGATTCTTAAATTTATCTATTCGCCACTTTTACATAAGAGCAAAAATTGTTGTCGTCATCATTTATTACATCGAACATCGAGTTAGAAGAAGGATAAAGCAAAACTAGTTTGAATCCGGCTCATTCTAAGCTATGACTGCGAGCAAAAAGACGGAAGAGAGGTGAATGAGAGAGACAGAGAGAGATAGCGCCGTTGAGAGATGCAATTGGACGATCGGAGTAGAGAAAGAGAAAGAGAGAGATTCATCGGTGCAATAATTGCAGTCGGCGCGATTGCCCCGGCATACATACGAGAGAAGGAGCGGCGCCATCGGAAGAGAGGGTCAGGATAGATAAGTTTTGAAAACCGCGGACTGCGCGCTCGACTCATAAATCAGGAATCGTCGGACATGCAGGATGATCCTTTCCTCTCGTATCTCGCGAGGAGCATCCCGTAGCAAGGACGACGCGCCCCGCGTCGCCTTCGCCATTCTGCGCCCGTATGGAAATCGAAATTATGCCGCGCGTACATACAATTACGCCGAGCGCCCGTTTCAGAGTCCCTTTTCAGAGCGTAGAGAAGCGAACGAGAAGCCTCTCCGCCGCGTCGCGACTGCAACCAGCGCGAGTCGCCGCCGCCGCCGCCGCCGCCGCCGCGTCGTTGATTAATGAGAGCACGCTGCGTTTCATACGTTACGCGTCTGCGAGACGATATCAATACCTGGGGATAATGAAATCGCTCTCGGGAGGGGATTGATTCGAGATGATTTGTTATCAGTGCGATCTCAATGGTCGATACGATGGTTGCGCTTAGAACGAGGTTGGGCCGATGATGAGACGAGACGGTTGTCGATGGTATTGGGGATTACGTGTTGCTAATGCATCGATAAATGTAACGCCGTTGATTTGCCACTACAAATACAAGAAGGGAAAAATGTAATGCATAGGAGCGTCGTTTCGTTTCTTTAAACGAGTTCCGTAAATTGATTTTTATATTTAACGCAGCAGCGCGTGAATGAGAGTGCATAAAGGGGTGTTTAAGAACGTCGTGACATAATGCTTTTGGTAATTAATGTAATTTGCAACGAGTTTTCAAAGTCTTTAAATGCGTATCGTAAATTTGCAATTTGTTACGGTTAATTACAACCGTGTGTGTGTGTGTGTGTGTGTGTGTGTGTGTGTGTGCAGTAATCGGCGAGCATCTGTTCACGAGTGCGAATGCCCGTTTCTTGAATCGGGGCGTAATGCCGATTAATGGGGGAACAGGTTCCATAAATTTCGCGATGAGTTATAAGACGCTAGACGTTTACCAACGATTCGAAATGATTCGCGGGGACACTCGCGAGCATCGTTGCGGCTACATGTCTGTTTGAATGTGTAGGTATGTGTGTTAGCATGAGCATATCTACTCACGCAGATTGCACAAAAATTGTAATGCGAGGCACATTGAAAGTACAGATACAATCTTAATACTTGCATTTGATCGGTTTACGCGTAAATCAAAAAACGCATAACGCGACATAGAGAGCGTTCCTGATGGCCTGCATCCCGTGATCGTATAGGAATGTTGTAGGACACGAAATTGTGTCTGTTTAATTATAAGTGTGCTTTTTTTTTTTATATATGTATGAAATGAGTCCGCCAATTTTTTTATTTGAAACCAGTATTGATTAATGAGCGCATGACGATGGTTACATCGCGAATAGGTAATTGACTTTAAATCGATTCGCGCATAGATTAATTGTAAGTGTTAGATGAGCAGAATATTCTTGCTATATATTAATATTTGCTTAAGCCGAAACATTTTCATTATAAAGGCCAATTTTATAAATACTGTTTGTACAAAAAGATACACAGATGCAAAAGGTGTAAAAACAACAAAAATATTATATATATTATCTCGATATCTTTTCATCCGCGAGTTAATTATCTTTTATTATATTATTGTAAATTCTTAAAATGCCGAATATAAAGCGACTTTTCGAACAAATCGACGAACATGATTCGTTCGTGTCATCGTTCCCTCGCCTTTGCAGACGCGAGCAAACGTGACACCTACGCGTCTTTCAGTGCGCTCTTATGGAAGAAATCAATTTACATGTTCTGTGCGCGTAGATCTCGTTGTTAAATTAGGAACGGCGATGATTAACGAGGGTGTGCCTCGCGAACGCGGAGACCGCACGGTCGATTAAGAGGACCGCTCTCGGTTTCGCGCTGAAATTGATTCGGGCATTCGCAGGTATGCGCGCGAGAGTCGTCTTGTAATTGCACGGGCGTGCAATCTGCGGAATCTTGCCGCGATGCATAGAAAAGGGACGAGCAAGTTCTAAAAGTGATACGAGACTGGCCCATAAATCAATATACCGCCGTGGAGATGCGCGGACTTTTTCTTTTGGAATAAACGCGCGCGAATGTGTGCGTGTGAGCGCGATGATTAATGGCGTAGCGACCACTCGTTCATAAATTTCAGGACGAGGGGTAAACGAATGAATTGTCGGTGGATACGAACGATTTGATTCCGATTGAGCGAGAAGCGACGAGAGAGAGAGAGAGAGAGAGAGAGAGAGAGAGAGAGAGAGAGAGAAGGGGAGGGGGAGGCCGGTTTGTGACAATGAACTTGACGTTATTTTTACGACAGAATTTTTTAGAATTTTTATCGTTTTATTTATTACATCTCGACGAATTTTATCATCATTTAAAGTGCAGAAATCTAAACTACATGTTTTTTTTGTTTATGATTATCGTCCTGGATTTTTAGATCTTTATTTTTAATTATAATATTTTAATTTCATTGCCTCACTTCTGTTGACTTGCAAAAGCATGTAGTTTAGATAAACAAAAAAACATGTAGTTGCAAAAGCAAGTCAACAGAAGTGAGTCAATGAAATTAAAATATTCCTTAAATACTTCTCCGTAATTATGCGAACGCTATGTCCCGTATCTTGAGAAAAGATAAAGATTATTGCACGCGATTCTTGCACTTTTATTCGCATCAAGTCATTTACAACGCGCTATCGAGAACTTAAAGGAATTATAACATTCATTTATAGCAACTATTAAATGGTAATGAGAAGATGTATTCCCTCGCCGAGAAGCCGATGGGTGCGGATATCAGATCTACATTTAACTTATTTTATTTTCAGGATTGTATCGTACAGAAATGAATGGAGAACTTCTTGTTTGTACGATAATGGAATCGTTCTTTAACGCAAATTTTATATTTATCTTATAACGCACGAATCATTATCCAATCGAAATTTATTATTTATTTTATAATATAAATATTGATCTTTCTCTTAATCGTACATTATACTATACAAGAGACATAAAATTTTCAAGAAGATCTTTAAGCATTATCGGATTTATGTCGCTTATATGGGAATAGTAAATTAACATCGGTCTCTGTATTATGCAACTTTCCGAACGGTTTAACGGCTTTCCTGCATACCGCAAGATTATCTCTGTCACATATCTCGACGCGATATGACTAAAATATCGTCAGTTTTTATGATCAGTGCATGATGCATAGCAATTTTTCAACTCACAATTTCGTAAAATCGTCTTGGTATGTCGTTCACCTCGACACAATTCCGCAGCCTTTCGGTCGAAGCTCGTTTGTTAGTCGTTAAGAATTGATTAACGCAGTGTCGTCACTGTGTCCACTGATACCCGGTTAGACACATTATCTATCTAGTCCAGAAAGATAAGCTAATAGTACTAATAAGACTGTACTGTTTCTTCTGTGCCCATGAAATCATTCAGAAGATAATTTTTCTAGGCTGCTCCTTGCGTAACATTGATAGCAATATTTATTTTCTACGACATTTATATCTAATTCTTATATGTATATACAACAATTATTTGTTGCAAGTTTCCTTTATATATTTTAAATTACATTCCTAGTTGCATTTTTATATTTTTTGTTTATTTTTCGCTAAATTAATTGAAACAGTTAGTTATTAATTATTATAATTCGAGCATTCGAGGCATAAAGTTATAACTTACTCAGATGATATCTGATATTCTTTCATGGAATTCTAGAATATCTAAAAAAAAAAAAAAAATAGAGCACCCAACCGCGTATGCATGAAACAGAGGCGTGCGTTGCGAATATGAGGATCCACTTTCCAAGCGACATTTGGAAAGTCGTTTCTTTGCATTTCATCGCGTTTTTTTTTTTTTTTTTTTTTAAGATACTCTCGGCTCACACGATACAAAGGACTCGTGGTCTCGCGAGCAGCCCTCGCGCTGTGAAATCGCACGTGGCTCGCAGGAAAAAAGAACGTAGTTCCAGTGATGAGACGGCTAATTAAGTCTAGTGGCCCACGAGCTCGCTCGCGCGCGGACACACACACGTACGCATACATACACGTGCGTGTATAGACTCACACGTCGATCTTGAACTCGCACGCACGCATTAATACGCACCTACACGAGGCGTGCCTCGTCTATACTTGGCCTCTTGGCCGTGCCGAGGCGTACAGTCTCTCAAAGGTCCTCGAGTGCATCGTATCACGCCGCTCTTCTCTGCTACTCTCTCTTTCTCTCTTTCTCTTTCTCTCACATCTCGCTCGCTGCTGCATCTCGCGCTCCGTATATTTATCTTCGTCTCCGTGCACTACGATGCGATACGGACCGTGGATCGCGGAGCAGAAACAGTGCACTCTTTCATCGAACTGACCGCGATGCAACGCCGATGACGCCGGGCATCGCATCGCGAGAGGCAGCACGGAAGTGGCAGTTCGTTCTCGATAGAGCGCCGTGGTACGAACGAGCCAAGTGCCCCATCGCGTCTGGGGATGTTCTCGGGATAATAACGACTCGCTCGAAGGAGAGAGAGAGAGAGACTTGCCTCGAGAAAGCGATCTCGAGTCTCGAGAGTCGTCGATCTCGTTGAACGTAACGCGCGATGCGTGTATCCGTCCAGGCGCGCAAGTGATCGGTGAGAGAGATGTGGTTCAAGTATTACAAGGGATATTACGACGTCCGCAAGCTGGAGCTGGAGCTGGTGAGTGTTTTGTGCCACCGCGAGTGGTAATATCGGCGCCGAGAAAAGCGGCAGAATTCGATTAACTGTTTTGCGAGCTTTCCTCGAGTATGCGATAAAACTGAAAAAGTTTATTTATTTATTTTTTTTTGAGAATACAATATGTTTTTTAATATTTTAATAATTTTTTGCACGTAATAGTTGTTTTAACTTTATAATTTATTAATAGTTGTTTTAAATTTTACTTGAATGTTCTGTTTAGAACTCTGTTGTCTACAGACATTGTTTTAGTGCCTAAACAGTTTTTTGAAAATCTATCATTAATGTTTTTAAAGCTTTTAAAATAATATATTATTTGTAATAACAGGCAACTAAATGAAAACAAACTAAATTCCTTCGAGATGTTTTTTTAAGTTCAACTTTTTTAAATAAGTCGATCATAATTTTGTTTTGTGGAATCGTTTTTGTGAATAATCGGGAAATCAACGAAAGGAGATGAAGCAACATAAGTAAGTGCATTCACGAGAATGCAATTAAATTCCGTTGAAATAATACGATTGAACTTTCATCTTGGATTTCTCCATGATCCGTCTCGTCTCGTCTTACCTCATTTATCAAACTTTTTGAAATTCCTTTATCGCTGCTTTGTTACGTTTCACTGTTATCTATTTTTTACGACTTTCTCTTCTCGGAAGCAGGAAAATATTTCCAATCTCGTGCAAGATTTTACTAAAGGAGATATAAATGAATTATTTAATATTTGGATATAGAATTCTATTCTATTTTTACGACATGTTGATGTCAAGTCAGAAAAAAAACATTTTGTACATTAACTGTATTTATTTTTTCTTCTGATTAGATAATAAGGTATGAACAAAGGAGCAACTTATTTTTCAGCTGTAAACATATTCGGGAAATTACTATTTCCCACGATTTTTGGAATGTAAAAAAAACATAAGAGTGTACATCCCTCTATTTACAAGCCTCTCCAGAACTTAGCTTGCAAGCTAAACGCTCCTACCTTTACTATCACCTCGTTGTGAGACTGATAGAAAACAAAAAAGACGCTATAACACTCACTGGACAAAACTCTAACGTCTATTCTTTTCGTTTTCTCTTTATCTCAACGTCTTAACGAAACGATAGAGAGCAGGAAGCTAAGTTTTGGACAGATCTAATTTACAGTTTTTATCAATCCCAATTTAAGGAATCCCAATGACTCAGCCTTCAATAGATAACTGAATCCCTAATTTAAACTTACCTCAGGGGTGACATGAATCTAATCACCTGCATAGTTATCTTCCATCCAGCCGCCGTGAAGTCTTTTTGGTCTCACGTCGGGGTTACGACGGCGTTACCCTCGGTTTTGGATCACTTCCAGTGCGAGATCCCATAGTGTTCTTCGCACCGGTATATACCGATGTCGCGCTCCGTTCATTTCCTTCTGCTTCTTCATCGTCGGCGCCGTCGTCCCGACGCGACGTCCCACTTGTCCCGTTCTATTTCGGCGTGATTTCGTGCCCGACGTTCTCGCGGCGGCGCATCCAAGATATCCTACATTGGACTTGCGGAAGAAAAAGAACTTCATCCGGTCTGCTACTTCAGAATATGTGGCATGAAAATGAGTAAAGGCGGGTGGAAAGTCTTGCAGTTGGAAACACTGTAAATCGAGCCTCTTAGAAGCACTTCTACACGTACGCGAGTAGAACCTACAATAGTCGTCTTTATAGACGGACATAAATTTTTTTTTAACAAAATTGTTTTAGATAATATTCAAAACTATTCGAATTGATCAATTTATTGGTTACTTTCGCAATGAATATTTGCCTCATAAACAAGTCTGCACTTCACGTATACGCTAACTTCTATACACCTACTCGTCGCGCATGAGAAGACACGAGGAGATTCTTTCGTGCAAGAATTGGGACGATCGGTTGCCGCAAGAACAGTGAAAGATTGGAAAATTATGTCTGTGGAACCGTATATAATCTAAGTGATTTTAAATTCAAAATTTCTTCACGAAATTATCTTTAGCATATTTTTCGACAATTATTGATACGATATAAGTTCCTGTACCATTATCATTAAAGAGAAAATGATATATCATTTTCAAGCTCTGGTTGAAATACAAATATGAAGCGTTATTCGTTTCGTTGCGCATCTAGGCGTTTAAAGGTGTCTAATCTTGAACTTTGTTTAAAAATTTGACAATTCTTCTAACAATACGTATACATAAATGTACATGTAAAAATAAATATATCAATAGTGATACGTATAGTATAAAAATGAAAAAAAAAAAAAGATTAATAATATAGATCAATTATCCATAAATTATCCTAACTTAAAATTTGACGCTTGTATTCTACAATAATTCCTTTAAGTTGTATCTTTTTGCATTGTCTTCCGCAGTGCCTTTTCATATAGCGCGCTGTTGAGAAAAGACTGCAAAGATCTTTCACTAGGAGAGCTTACCTGACGTATTTCAGTCAAATGTAGCTCAGCATAGAAATTTTCCATGAAACGTGCAGTAAATTTAGCCGGTAGTTTTCGCATGGCGTTTACGACGCGGAAGTCGATCAAACGTTTCAAAGAAACGACGGCGCGAGCGAAAAGCGAAATTCGCGACTACTCGAGCATTTGTATGCTATCATGACAAATGATTCGTATCGGTTACGTCTTCAACATGTAACTTATTCTACACAGTATTCCAATAATCTGCATTAAATGCGTTTCAAGAAATGAATGCTAGAGTAATTCAATACTAATGACGAAGTGTAATAAGTTTATCAATCACATTATACTTTTCCGTATGAATCTTTTCATGAAAAATGTCGACATACATAATAAATTATAATGTATGTACATGATCTGATAATGAATTCCCGGACTGTAACAATAAAAGAACACAAACATTTCAGATAACAAAATGTTATATTTTATCTTTGAAAGTAATTCCTATGACATATATACATATTTACATATATACATATTTTATTTATCCTTGGTTTTAAAACCTTAAAACTTTAAAGTGTAATTTTAAGTACTCTAAACAACATTCCAATTACGGACTTTAAAAGAAGTTTTGAAATTTTTTTATCAAAAATGTGAAGTGTATTGATGTCATGGAGAATTACACGGTAAAAAAACATTGTGTACTTGTGTTGGATTTTTTAACATATTCGAGTGTTAATTTAACATAATGTGATTATATTATTTAAAGATTATGTGTTAAAATTTATGAGTAAGTGAACAAGTAACATAAAAATAAAATTATGCATTTTAAAATGTAAATTCTAAGATAAATGAATGAAATATAAATAATATTAATTTAACATATTATTAAATGTTATTTATACAAAAAAAATATACTTCTACAGTTTGTTTACACTGTCAGCACTGTTTATCTTTTTTGTGATCATTTTTTTATACAATATCTGTATAGTTTTTTAACATTATATTCATCTTATATTAAATAAACATAAAAATTTGAGCGAATCATTTGGGATATGTGAAATATATTATATTCGACATAATTTTTCCAACAGTACTTTGGAAGATAAAATATAACATTTTATTATCTGAAATGCTCTTTTATTGCTGCAGTAGTCTGGGAATTTTATTGTCAGACCATGCGCACGCGCGCATGTAAAAATTTATTGCACTTTTGCACATATAATGTTGATATTTTTCAAAAAAAATATTTAAATGAAAAAATTTGTATCTTTATCTTCAATTTTATTATTGGTATAATGATTTATTTTGACACATCTTTACAAGTATTAAACGTTTGTTCGATATTTTATCTCTAATTACTTAAGAGAATTAAACAATTAACAAAAGACTGCCAAATACGTTGCAGAATTATCTGTTTTTGACAGTGCTCTTCATCTTTCCAATTTTATCTGGAGTTCCGTATCTTATCTTGAGACCCTTATTTACACCGGTCGCATTTAAGGAGCGTGCGCCACGTTTATAGAATCGCCCTGTACATATTCTCGTATGTCGGAGTGTAAATATAAAGTGGGCGATTTGGCGTCTGGTCAAGAGGCTGTCTACGAATGTCCGACGATATTCTGAATTCCGCGAAGAAACGAGAAAGGAGATCCCACGCAGATCACGGGGAAGCAGAGGGAAGGGCCGCGTGCTACACACAACCTGTGTCTGAAGTTATTTCGAAAACTGGCCCAGGTGCATTGACCTGCAATGTAGTTCTCCTCCACGTTTGGTCTACTGACTGTCTCTTCTCGGATGTTGGTCGGAAATCGAACTTCTAGATCAGAAAATGAAGAAAATTTTCTATAATATTGTTAAACAAACTTTTGTGGCTCACAATAATCATTATCTGATTACGTACTGCGACGTGACATATATATATATACATATAAAACTCGAGTATTGAAAAATTGAAGTGTATGTAAATGTTAACTTAAGTAAAATTATTTAATTTAGAGTTGATTAATTAATTTTACAATTGATATTAAATTTATCCATGCCTCTGTTAATTATGCTTGTAATCAGTTAACCATTTTAAATGAAATCAGACCAAGCAAATGGACGCGAACAAACACGAATGAATAATAACTTGGCTGTTTGTGCTCATTAAAACAAGCTGTTCATTCCTGTCTGTTCGCGCTGATTTACTTAATCTATAGGATAGGTTAAGATCCAACTTTAGGATGAGAAAATTTTAAGATGTCGAAATTTTATTTTTTAAATTTAGTAGTTTATTCATGATTAAAGATTACATAAATACGGATTAAGTGCATCGTGTCATTAATGCATTAAGTTGCTCTGTCATTTGCTTAATTCATATGACGTCATGTTATACTTGTCAGAACTCATTAACGAGCTTTGTGTACTAGACGTATCAAAGCATTCAACAATACATTACGAACATTCATGGAAAATGTGGGTTAGAAGTACGTTCTCGAATGACGTGGAAATCATGCGAGAACAGAAACTCGTTGCTTCTCTCGTAATAGGAAGATAAGGTGTCAGCATAAGATACACATCAGCCGGCATTCTTGAACGATGACTAAGGGCCGTCCCGCGTAGCCAGACGTCGGCAAGGTCGTTGTCACGACCCTTCGTAAGCTTTACATAGGACCCCTCTTAAGGATGTGAAAAGCACGCTCGTTAAAGGCGCCAGTCGCTTTCAGCAGCAATTGTATTGCGTACGAACGTTTATAAACGCGAATATATAACCAGGCGTCGTCGTCGTCGTCGTCGTCGCATCATAAATGCACTTTAACGCGATAATCTGCGATAGATGCTCACTCGATTATTATTATTCGTCAATGAGCATGCAAGAGAAAAACGCTGAGTTAAGTACCTATAGATGCACCAGCGAATGTTTGCCAACGGAATTATTACAGAAAGAAATAATACGACGATAATATTTTTTGGCAATTCCAGCTCGAACCAAAAAAGTGAAGCCGGTGTTGTCAGACATGACGAGAGCCGGTAAACTATTCGATAAATTTATACGATAAATCAATAAATTTATTCGAAGAAATGAATTTGCGCGCCAAAAATAATATATAATAAATGGACAAATAATAGAAACGAATAATAAAAAGAATATTTAAAGAATTCTTTGAGGCAGTATATAATTGTTCCAAGCATTGAGCATTAATCAATTGCTCCGAGGCATTGGTATTACGCATTACGTCTTATATATCGTAATATCGTATATACGTCGTCGTATCGTATAATACTTATGTAATAAAGAGAAGAATTCTTTTATGAAGTAATTTTCCATGAAGAGAATCGTAATTATAGATAGAATATTCTCGCGCGCGCATGAAATGCGAAAGATCGCGTCAGTGCAGCGCTTTCCTGCATATTCCGGAAATTGTTTGCAGTAGCGGAGAATGATAAACGATTTTGTGTCCAAGGTGGCAGAGAGTATCTCCTAACAGGTGACACTATCGCGTCGTCGCGTTGTAATTTTGCTGAAATTTGATATGCACGCGATTAAGCGCATATCGAGTGCGTATCGCGGCGACTTGTCCGGCAGTGACATCGACAGCGATTCTATTTGCCCACGCTAATTTCCTGCAATCGAAGAGAGAGGACACGTTTCGTTTATCAAGAACCACACCTGTTTGTGACGAATGAGGAATCATTCCCGGAGACGCGAATAGGACAAGGGATGAAGGGGCGGGGGAGAGGGAGAAGATCGCGAGGCGGAAGAAGAGAAGAAGAAATAAGAGTAAAGAGAAGCGCTTGCAGAACGCGAGAGAAGAGTGAAGAAGGGAGAGAAGAGGAAGAAGGGAAAACTGCCTTTGGTATCTTCGTATGCGTTTCCTGGTAAGGCTCTTGGCGATCTTTAAAGTCCTTGCTGAGGAATCAAGAGAGTTCGTTGCTTGAAAAAGAAGAAAAGGCGGAAAAGACGACGGCAGAGAGAGAGAGTAAACTTCTTTCTCTACTCTGGGTAGAATATGGGTAGGATAGGTATGAGGAGTGAATTACACACAATGTCTAACGTTATTTTGAATGATCAGGAATAAAAAATTTTGGTGGAATTTTTTATTTCATATAAATTTTACTGCGATAGCATTTCAGTTGATGTCATGAAAATCAGAATATATTACGCTAATAATCGAGAAATTGGCAAAAAGAAAATTAATTTATTGAATCTTTTTGATTTAAGTAGATTTAATTGGAATTGTCTTTTTAATTTAATCGGAATATAATCGTTGTGCTGAAAGTTTTACGGCGACTGTCTGAAAAAGAAAAGATCCGGTTGCGGAATTTATTTCAGCGTCAGCGACGGTCGCGCAATTATGGGCGAAGTACAAAAGGAGATTCTCACGCGGAGAGAGTGCTCGTTTAATTACGTGCAAGTAGTACATATAAACATAGAATCGAAGTGGCGCAGCCGACGATATTTTTGATCGAAATACAACCACGACGATCATCACGATGCAGCATAGTGTCGGGCATTCGGAGGGTGTTCGCATGACGGGTTTGAATAAAGTGCCTTCATCGCGCCGATGTATGAAGCGAGCATGAATATGGGCCCTTTAAATATCGGTCCAGCATATCCTGGCCCCCTCAATTCGGCCGAGGGCATCTCCGACCGAGGCGCAACCAGTTTTCGGCCACTTGGCTCTGCATGCGCGAACAAACCCGGGCAAAACGACGATGCATTAAATCGTATGTTAAGCCGTAATTGCGTCCTCGCCGTGGGCGTACCGATGGACCTTCGAATCACCTTCCATTTTTCTCCTTCATTTTTTTCTATATACCTTTGTACCTTTCAGCTACATTTTACATTAATCCGTCTTCAAAGCGGGGAATCTCAGATTTCTTAAAGTCGAAAAATACGAAAATAAAAAAATGAAAAAAAAAATGTAGAGACGTTAACGTTTTGGAAATTCAAGAGTTTGAAGAAATTTACGTGTAAAAACGATTCGTAAATTTCAAATATTCCTCGACAGCTAGAAATTATTTTTGAAATTGAAATACGTTCTGTAAATTTTTTGTTTTTCCAAACTTTTGTGTAAGAGCTGGTATCCTCAGAAATCCTCATTTAATGCGATTCCTTCGCAAGCGTATCGTTTCAACGACCGACTTCTCTTTTGCCCTCGGTGGAGGCGCGTACGTGCACGCACCTCTGGGCGCATCCTCACCTTCGATGGGATAGGTAATACTTCGTTCTCGCTGATGTCGTGGCGGTTAACTACCACGTTTCAAGGACATCCACTCTCCTCTCTCACGTTTGTTCCCTACGCGAATCTACGTCGGATAACTTCGGATTTTGCTTCGAACCTTTTTTTCTCCCCTCGCTCTCGAATCTCTGCTCGTTGGATCTCGTGCTAATTGCGAGAATCTTCGGTTCACGAAAGAGCCCGACTTCGGCGATGTCGTAAAAAGTCGAAGCTACGCATTTAACCGTAGGTTAAGATTTGATTGCACGCGATTAAAAATGTCGTTTATATGCAAGGCCTCTCGCGAGCATGTCCTTTAATGATGATGATCGTTATGATGTCGATCGTCAAGATGTGACCAAACGGAGAGACACTTTTGAACCGAATATTAAAATATATTTACATTCTGTATAAATACATTTTAATAGTCTGTAAAAATGTTACGTTTAATTAGCTCTCCTACTGAAGTCCTTATATCTACTTGAAGCAATATATTGTATTATATATCAATATCGTAATATATATCTTAATATTTACTATTACTACGATTGAATCTTGTGAAAATTTTGTCTGACAAAAAATAATTCGTTTTGATTAAATCTTAACTTTTAAAAAAGCTAAATAAAGAAATGTCTCTATGGCAGTTTCTTTTTTCTTTCTAAAACTAAAAATATAAACAATTATTTTGTTTTGTTTCAAAAAAAAAACAAGATTTAGAAAAATTTTACATTCGACTTGCGTATAATTAAAGAGTATCGGAATTATGATATTATTTAAATTTAACATAGACGAAAAAAGTTTCGAACTTTTTCCCACACGCAATTCTACGTGTCTATATTGAACAAAAGTTTGTTGATAAATAACACAAATATCTGTCGCTTGGAAGCCGTCACGCTTAAATCATATGCAAACATTGTCTTTTTTGTTTATCTTTGTCATGCATATTCGACGAATGATAATTCAGAGGCAGCAAGACACACCAGGGGGGTAACTGTTGTGTGCGATCAAAATCCGTGGGTGGCATATTTGGCTCTCCATCGGGGGGGCTTGTTCCTTTCCGGACAATGACGTCAGGCCTCATTATGCATTCGACGATATCGTTTTGTCGTCGAAGCGGTTTGTCGCCTTCACTCCGCGTGTATTCGCCCAATAACGCATACGATGACGGGGTTGGGGGTGCATGCTCAACCCATTTTTCTCGGTTTTTGGACACCGCGATGGTTGTGATTTATTCCGGTTTATGCGCAAAAAAGAAAGCTGTTAGAAGGATATAAATATAATTTTGATACTTTTGAGACATCTGATAGAAAAGTCTGAAATTTTAATACAACAATATATCAGTTATTTAAATATCAAGTGAGCTCCATGATAGTTTCTAAAGAATGTATATATATATATATATATATATATATATATGTATATATATATGAGTTTTATACAAATGCCTACGTGAATAAATTTCACAAGTTACACATTTTACAGGTGGATAAATTCCACGTTACGCCTTGTTAACTGCAAGTCCAGTGTCTTTCGTGGTTGGTTTCGAAATCGCGGGAGTTGCCAACGTTAGCCATGTCTTTGCGAATCGACGTGTATCTTCTTCGATTACCTTGGAAACATGATCGTCGTGCCTATCGACTACGATCTCGAGGAATTCTCGTTCTCTCGTGCATGCGTGATTGCCGCGTACACCGCAATAAGTGCCATTGTAGTGGAAAAACGAGTTGCACGCGGCACTCCCATTCACCAAATTCCTTCCTTTCATCGACGCTGATTCTCCTGGCTCTCAGCTTCTTAGTTTCCTTTTCTTCTCATTTCGTTAATTCTCTCTCTCTTTCTCTCTCGGTGAAAATTTAATAAATAAAAGATATCGATAGAGAGAGAGAGAGAGAGAGAAATTTGAATTTTTTATTTATTTGCAAAATGTCAAATCACGAGATCTAATAATTTTATTTATCATTCATTTTCTTTTGAGAAAAAGAAGTATACCATTGTTCTCTTATCTCTCTTAGTGCATTCTTTAGTGTATCAAGAAGGTAACATTACAAATCGTTGAAGTTAAATACTTCTCTTGTATCCTCATAAAGTGCTAACGGTAAATTATTGAATATACCTTTATTCAGACACCTTTGTTCCTTTGTACGCGTCGTATACATAATCGAGCAGTTGTAATGACCATTCACTGCAGACTGTCAAAACCTCAGTCACACCGAAATTGTTCAAGGAAACGAATGGCATAATCATCTCTTGCGGTCGACTGGTGTTACGCACATATTTCTGATATTTAGCGACGTTTCTCAATAATTTTCAGTAGAGTTATGCGATCAAGAAATCACAATTCAGTTCAATCCAGATGACGGAATTCCGATCGCAAAGACAATTCTTTTTGCAGCGATATCTATAAGTTGTTTTGCGGTTGTAATACCTCGAGGGACTGATTTCACAACGCACCTAAGTCGGGATTATAATTTGTGCTGCGGTACGCGATCCATTACGAATCGTCCGAACGAATATCCCGTTCGACATTAATCTTCTTTAACTTTCTCGGAAAGGTATTTATATTAAGCAATTTACCGTTAAATAGATACGCTAAAAGTTATTTATTCAATACAATTGCATGCCGAAATTTTTCGGTAAGAAAAAAATTAATGGGGTATCTTTTTATTTTGCTCAATAAGATATCGTTTGTTTATCTGTCAAATATAAATATTTGACATAAAATATAAATATAATTTAAACGTTCAGTTCAATTTGGTAAAAAATAAGACAAGATTGTTGTTATCTCGGGAAAGATGAATTATAATGCATTGTCTTTTATATTATAACGTGACTTATTCGTATGTGAATTTTAGATCCTGAAAAAAGAGATAAGAGATTCCGGGTTATTAAACAATTTTAATGAATTTTATTTACACATATATGAGAGGAACTTATTCTCTCGTACAGGAAAATGATATGAAGAAAATGATATAAAAATTTACGTAAATAGTCAAAGACTTCTTGACGCGTTTCATTAAACACGCAGATGCAAAGCTATTCTGATCGTTTTACAAGCAACAGGTATGCAAGTCTCGTCATTGGAATATTACGAGTTAAGGAGACCATACAATCGAGTCTCCTTTCCGTTCTACGTCACCGAGCACGCGACAAACCTGGAATCTAAGCCAAGGCTTCTATACTAAAAACTAGCACCTTCAATATTTCAATTTTATCGCGGCCTTCAAGAATGTTCTGAATATTGTCATATATCTGACAGTAGAAACAGTACAACATATGTAAATTGTCGCAACTATGTATATTACATAATACTTTATCATTATTGTCACACAAATTCACAATAACAACTTTAATAAAATCAAATTCAATTTTTTGTTGGAAAAAATGGATTATTATATAATTTCTAAAATTACATTTTTAGAATACTGACAGACAATTTTTAATTATTAGCCCAATCTTATAAGTAAGGATTATATCAATTAGGAATCATTTAGTCAGAGTTACGTTTTATTTCTTATACATTGTGTGTGTGTGTGTGTGTAATCTTTTAAAATCAAGCTATAATTATTCATATTAGCAATAATTGGCAGTATAATTTTATATTTCTGGTAAAGTTATACATTTTTTTCTAAATTAACGGGAAATCACGTCTCATTATTCGTTTATTACACATAATATCGTAATCGATAATTCGCGAGAATTATGTAATTTTTAATTATCCGACAATTGGCCTAATTATCCATTACTAATTATCATAAAATTTCCGTCGGGAAAAAATCTACTCCTACCATCCCAAAGAATCTATCGTGAAAATTACCTCGGCTAAGACAATCTAGCAATAAGTAAGGTCAAGCAAATGCAAGTAGCCTTCAGGGCAAAGATGGATTATTTGCATTTCGAATCGATAATAATCACGACGGCGTTACATTACCGAGCACAACAAATGTCAAAAACGAAAATTGCAAATACGCCTGGCTATTATCTTTGCTGTCACGGCGACTTTCTTCTAACATAATGAAGCCTTCCGCCTTTCGGTAACGTTGCACGCGAGAAAAGTCCTTTCGACCCTCAATGAGCGCACAAAGAAACCAATTTATCACTGTCACGTTTGTGTCATGCAATAATGCCATCGTGGCTGTTGTCGCGCATTGACACCACCGCCGTCACGAAGGAAAGTTTCGCTAATCTGAGAAGGAGAGAGGAGATCCCCTACGGCGCGATGAATCGCGGCCGGATCGTGGCAATTTACGAAGATAATTCTGGGCAATGAGCAGCGAGATGAGACGAGACGGAACGATCGTCGATCGGCATTCAGCCTTCATCACGAGGAAGCGCCGTCCTCCTGATGTCGTCGGAGATTCCTTCGATGAACGCACGAACGGCGAAAGGCGAATGTGGGCAGACGACACGTCGTGGAATTACCACGGAATACCGAATGCTGTTTCATAATCCGCTTCGCCGGACTGCATATCGGATTGGATACCGCGTTTCTTCAATTTCGCTTACGACTCGCTGAACCATTACGCTCATAGTCTCGAAAGTTGCAATAATAAAAAAAAAAATTTTAATTAAAGAGAAAAGATGTGACAGTTAATGTACAAAATGTATTGAGTAACAGCAGTACGGTATTCGAAATTAAAGATGTATCCGAAGCTTGAATCGGGATCGATTCAAAATTGAAGTGTTTCAAGTGTTCCAAAATAATTTTCAGTCTAAAAGTCTAAACAATCTGAACTGATTATAGAACTTCGTGTCGAATAAAACGAATCTCGAGGCATTATTTGCATGCACCTATATATTCCATTTCTCCTGGGACGAGTGAAATGTCCTTTGAAACGGCGGACCTTTGCTCCACGTTTAGGCACGCTGTTCAAGCATGTGCGTAAAGCACCTAGGAAGCGGGTTTTGTAACATCGAGACAGGTGTTCTCGACGTTGCGCCACGCCGTGGCAATTTGTCCTGCGTGTACACGTACAGGGTGTCCCCCGAGAAGTTGCGTACACGCGGCTACGCAAGAATTCATTTTTCTTGGCAAAGTATTTAATTTCTCACATTCTTACATTCATTATCATTATCAAAATTCAATCATTGCATCGAATCATCGTTTTCTCATGAAAAGCTTCGAATTTACCTACTTAATTTTCGGTAACTCTTGCAATATATTTTCCTCAGTGTCAAACCTTCTTTTGCCAATTAAGTTCCTGAATAAAATTCTCGTCTCATACGAGAGAATAGAACGCAAATTAATTAAACGAGACTACGTTTGTTGAAGGACTTTTATAAGACACCCTGTATGCGACAGTGTGTACGTGCGTATTCTCTCCGTTCTCGTAATATAGAGATGCCGATGGAAAAGTTATATTCCACGTGCCCTGCGGGGTTTCGACATTCCGTATACCTTGCGTATCTCGCCGTTGCAGCGATCCAAATAAAAATTGACTCAGCAATAACCGACGAGATTGGCACATTATTGAGCGTAAGAGTTGTACCATATTGACACGAGAAATATTTAGATATCTTATATTTTACTTCTAACATTGAATACTTTTCAAACATTAGGAAAAATTATCAAATATCGATATTAACATAATGTTATATCGTGATAATTATCATCATTAAGTTGACGTCTAGAAGAACTCGATAACGAGAACATTATCATTTGAAAAATTTTTCTTACCATTTATAAACTCGGCATTTTAAACTCTTTATATTATTCTGCGATATTGCATTATATGCGTTGTTCAGAATTTATAATTTCGTAATACTGAAGATGACCTAATTTAAGGTCGAAACGTTTATTTTTCCAATTGTTACATAATTAAAATATAAAAAAATTTTCGCTACGAACATCTTGCGTTGTGGTATATACCGTTAGATTTTCTCGTTTCGATAACGAGATATGGCCGAAATTAGAATATCCATTTAATAGCAGAGATTGAAATTTATTAACATTGATTATTCTAATCCCTGCTGCGTGGAATCTCTGTATCAAAACATTAACATCATCCACATATTCATCCTCGAGATGTCCGACCACTTAGGGTTATCCGCTTAGCTTAGGGTTACAAATTCTCCAAATGAAAAGCTCCTGCTGTTTGCGTAAAAAATCGCTATTCTCTCATCACATCCACGTGCATTCCACGTGCGTCCGTTGAGCTCTCGAGCTCTCGGAAGAATAGCGCGCTTCACGGCGGAATTTCGTTCCGCGATTTACCGTTGTACGTGCGCTCAACGTCAAAGGGGAATCCCGCGAGGAAGCGCGGAAGGGTTCGCGCGATATTGCGGATACACGTGAGGTGTAAACGTGCCCCGCTGTTGAGAAATAGCGCGCCCGAGGTAGTCGTCTCGCGAGGTCGCCGTCGGTGCTAACGGTATTATATCTTTCAGATACGTACGTCTGCATATATGCCTAAAGGCGGATGTATACAGATACAAGTCACATTTGTAGAATTGGACGTATCATCAATTGAATATCGTGTCGTAACGATATTCAAATCGTTCGATGATGCGTGCACGTAAAGCGAGGAAAAAGGATATTGTCTATGTCGTATCCTTCAATCCTTTTCCTCACCATTCAATGTTCTCTCTCATCTCTCTTCATCAATGACTGGGTAAATGATTGATCGACGCCTGAACGATTATATATTTGGTTGAACAAATTTGCTGACACTAACCGATGTAATAAACCGTAACGAATTAATTATATTTTAAAAGGAGAGGTTATAGAAATCGATAATCCTATGACGGGAAATATGATTGTTATCGATGATTTTTGTAATTTGTGAAATATTTTCTTCGTTCTCGGTTATCTATATTGAATCTTTCTCTTTATGTATCTTTCCTCACAGTTTATATGACTAACAATAAGTAACATTTCTCAAATAGAAAGCTCTAAAACTTGATTATGTAAGAACAATATAAATATTTCATAATTTATTCAAATAAGCAGAAAAATAAATTTCAAATGAAAAATGCAAAGTGTTTTATGGTATTTTTAAAGTAGATAAAATTGTTGTCCGGATTTTTATTTATTTATTGAAATAGGCGAGATATTTCGGAAAAAAATCAAAACTGATAAAATATTAGAAATATTTATCTGTATCTAATAAACAACATGTGATACTACTTGTGTAATATTGATTATTCATAATGTTGAAAAAAAATGTTTAGCATCTGGAGTATTAACGAAAATTCTTTAAAATACTTATAATATGATCAGAGATTTATCGAAATCTCTGTAACGAATAAATCTCTGTCAATCTGTTTTGGTTGCCTTTACGCGTCCATATTCTTATCTCGTGTTTGCGATGTTACGATGGCTCTTTAACATGCGAGAAGAAATCCTGACATTCATCGTCTGGCATTAATAATGATCCCCATGGTCAATACTATCTTTTCCATATCTTAAAAAATTTTTTTAATTCATTTTGAAAAGTTGACCAACAACCAACGATTTATCATAGTAATTTTAAAATATTAAAACATAAACTCTTTAACGAGAATTGCTTCATGTTTCTTAAAATCTGATTGAGATGATAGTATGAAGTATCGTTTACGATCAATTGCGGCGTACCGAGCTGTTAGCTGTATTTGAGTCTGTATTTCTAGAAACATAATAATCACGTCGCGACATGCGGTGAAAGTGTGCGAAAAGAAGCTCGGAAACAGTGCCGGCGCGTAAAAGTAACGTATGCGTCACGTGACAGGTTCAAGACAATGATGACGAGAAAGGGAACGAAGAAGAGCGAGAGATGCGAACAATAAGGAAGACATGCTAAATTCCCCATCCTCGAATATGGACGGGTATACGTCCGAGAATGCCAATAACAAATATCTCCGCGTGAAGCGGAGATTACACGCGAAAGAGAAAACATGGTAATGAATGCCGTTTTGTGGCATTCATTATGGAATTGTACCTAAAAGAAGCTTTCGTAACGCATAAGATATCCTCGAGGAAGAGCTTAGCAAGCTTCGGTTTTTCCTCGAGAAAGTCTCAAGGTGATATTTTTTCTCTGATTCTATTAATTCTTTTTAATTATGTACTTTTTTTTAATACGTGATAAAATAATGTAATAAATAATATTTTCTTCTTCTTTTTCTTATGTTATAAGAACTCTGACCTGTTACATTTCTCTCATATGCTTGTGGTGCGCACGCTGATTATTTAATTGTCACGAGCAGACAGTTTTAATGCCGATTCCGAACGGCGGATTTTTCAAGAGGTGTTTCTATGAGTAAAGATACTCTCGAGAGGTTGCTGGCCTTTTCCGAGAGGAGACACGAACGTAAATATTTTGGTTTCTACTGGGATCGAATCTGGGACCTCTGGCATGATAGACCAGTGCGTTGTCTGCTATACCACGCTTTCACGCTCATAATAAATAATATAATATAATAGAATAAATAAAGTGATAATTTATAATTAATTAATACATACGTATATAATAACAAGAATAGAAATTGCATTACATTATCGCATCGGTAATAAAGATTAATGGTACAGATTCGCGCTGTCTTCCATTTTGTTTAAACAATCTTTTGCATTTTCTGTAGACTTTTACGTTCGATATTATTTCATCGCGTGAATGTTTCGTAATTTATTGAATCCGGAATAGCATTTAATATAGAAAGACGGTAAATGTGTTGCGCGCAGAATCTCTAAAAGAATTTCGCCGTTTTACGAATTTCGCGAATAATAGCGAACGCGACGGCGGCGGCGGCGATCGTTCGAAATTTTGCCGCTGGCGATATTTTGCGGTAACTGCGAATTAATTCAGAGCACGTACAAGAGCCATCAACGGCCGCCTACTCGCGCACATTTCCTCGGGCACGGTAACTACCTGCCACGTTATGATAATTAAGAAGCGAATCGCGCGAGCACCGCGGCTATCAGTCGGGATAATCGAGTGTCACCGACGAAATTTGACGGTGGCCTAATACCATGTCGTCGGATTCTACGTGAGATTTGTTATCGAAGTCGTGGGATTTACATAATTTGTAGAATCATTCACTAGTATTCACAGAAATTGAGATGTTTGAATTTGGGTCGGCATACATATGGAATCTTTTTTTCACTTTATAACTGTGATTGATTATTGATCTTAAGATCAATGATGTAGATTATTACTATGAGAAACGCAAGACATGTGACAAAATCTCTACAAAGTAATAGGAGGAGACGGTATATAAGTTAATGTTAATATTAACGAAAAGAAAATGAAAAATGATTATATATACATATATAGTATAGGAAGTCACATCATTTTTCATTTTTTGTTAATATTGATATTAATTCATACATTATTTCCTATTCTAGACATGAACAACGATAAAGAAATATTATATATTATTACATTGAACAATATTATATTTATTGATATATTAGAATATATGCTTATATATTATCGCTGTCATTTATAAACGTCTAATGAAGCCGTACACGTGACATGTTGCAATAGTCAGTCTGAATCAGTTCCTACATACAGTCGTCGACTATGACATAAGCACAATACGTACGTACATCAAATGACATGTTGTCAATTTACATAACGCATCTCCGATTCGTGAATGATAATTATCGCGTTCGTTGTAGCGAGAAGAGAACACGAATCGACGCATTTCCGAGGCCGTGCCCGATCCGGTCGACGTTTCCCATTTATTTCCGCATTCTGTGATGATTATTAAAGAGATATCACATCGCGTTTTTCCAGTAAATCGATATCAGAGAAAGTCATGTGTCTCCACCGCGACGATTCCCTTTCCTATTTTCGTAATGCCTTTGAAAATTGCCAACTCCATCGAACGGCGATTTGTCGAAAATTATCGGCGTTACGTAAGGACCGTCGATGCAATCGCGAATTTCTTCCTCCGCACTCCGGTTACACGATAAGATTTCCTAAGCTTAGCCACGGTGCAGAAGTGTGCAACGTGTAATTTTTTTCGTCATGTAAAAAATTTATATTACGATTATTTTTTTATGATAAAGATTTTACGAAATGTATATTTCATTTGCGCAGGTGCAAAGGCTCGCCGATTACGAGAGGTACCTGGGACAAGAAGCAAGGAGCTTGATAGATAGTGAGTGCATTGACAGCGGGTCGGTCCTCCATCGTGGACAGTTAGAGGGTGACCTTCATCGTATTCAAGAATTGTTCCCCGGTGACAATTTGCGGCTGCACGAGCGAGACGTTGTCACTACGGTACGACACGTATCTCATTGACATAAAATAAATATTTTTTGCCATCTAATATATTAGGTCATTTAAAAAGTATCCGCGGTTTTTTGTTCAATTTTTGAATGAAAAAGACCGCGGATACTTTTTAAATGACCCAATAATTCCCAAAGATACGATCAGGACTTCAGTGAAAAATCGCGACGGTGATAAAAATGTTTATGCAAAGCAGCCTTATTATTTTTCTCGTGAAAAATGTATACGAGCAGCGACAAACGATGCAGACGAACGGTATCGCGGACAATGCGCCTTGTAATTCAGTCTTTCTCACGGTCGTTTAGACGCATCTCGTTTTTCTGCGTCCGCGAAAAATGCTCGCGTGTCGTCGGCGTGGATACGCACTTCCTTCCCACGTTCATTCGCATATCCATCGGATATGAGCGTATATCTGATAATTTCTCTCAGCTATATTTTTACCCGACTTGCCCGCTGATTGTTGCGAACGGTGAAATTGACGGCGTGTCGTTCGTTCAATAGAGTGCTCACTTTCTGTCAGCACAAAAAATATATGGAAACAAACTAGAAACTATGCCACCGAGATAGAGACTGGCAAATGACAATGGAACGTACTTATATTATTTCCATGAAAAGCACGTCATTCTTTTTTTCGTACAATAACGGTACAAATACAGGGAAAGTTAATATTATAAAGAAGTAAAAAGAGTCTTATAAAAAAAAGGACTTTGCTTCTTTAGATTCCGATATCGTTGAATCACGATTTTTCTTTAATATCTCAATATATAATATATTTTGTCTTACGTATTTCGAAATTATAAGATCAGCTTTTTTCTTGTACGTCGTGGAGTACAAAAATTACGGGCGTAATATTATTACGGTAGAAATAACAATCACTCAAAAAATTACTTTTCGTATTTCTATATTCAAGGAAAAACATTTGCGCAGTTGTATTTTTATCCCATAAAACATTCGTGTCTATTGGTAATCACTCGAAACTTTCGCTGTTAAAATCCTCGGGCGATGCACTTTCCAATGCTATAAAATATAAATGATAGATAATCTACCTGACGCGTTGGACGTATCAATGCCTTGTCTGGGTTTTTATGCGTTAACAACTCGATGACAATGAGACGCGAAGGTGTCTGTTACTATCCAATCGGCACCAGAAGTGATTTCGTAAAAAAGAATGGCGAGTGAAAAATAGAGAACGTTGGACCATGTCAGAGAATCTAATAAGCCCATGTATGTTAATCTGTCCATTCGCTATGAAAGCACTCGCTACTTTCGCTTGTAGCACACCTTAGAAACTCGCCGGCCAAATTTGGTAGTGACATTTTTCAGGCGCAGCTTAATACTCCGCAGATGTGTGGCACGTATATGATGATTACACGACGCGATTAAATGCGATGATAAAATTAGCATGCTCTAAGCCCTGCGAAATTCCCCGATCGAATCGTTACAAGAGGAGCTCTAAATTTGCATTTAGATTTTGTCATTTAGATAATCTAACGTAAAAACTTTTCCTCTTTCTTTCTATGAAAAAAAGATTAAATATATTTAGATGCCAACAAATGCGAATTATATCGAATTAAACATTTCTTTTTCTAGAAATAACTTTAATCATTATTAGTCGTACGTTAAATTTTAATCTAATTTGTTTTCAGAAAACAAAAAATATGTTACGTAAAAGAAATGGTAGTACTCCAGTCAGGCTAACAAGAGGACTTTCTCAAAAAACTCTGGATACCACGGATAGTACTTCATCTCCAACGAAATCGCCGACTAGGACTTTTCTTTTGGAAACGCCAGTTCAGTTCACCACGGTACGAAAAGCTTCAGGAAGTGATGAAAATTAAAATATGCACATACATTTGGATATTTTAATGAAGATTAAGACTTGATTAATGTTAAAGCGATCGGATTTTAAAGACTTGTTGATTTTAGGGCATGCAATCTCAAGAAAGGCACCTCTTCCTCTTCACTGACCTTTTGCTTATTGCGAAAGCCCGTAGCAGCGGGAACTTTAAACTGAAGCAAATTGTAAAAATGAGTGAGCTCTGGCTCACGGCCGGTCACATAGAAGACGTGGCAGAAACCAGCAAATCCGCTGAAACCAGCTTCGTCATTGGCTGGCCTACTACAAACGTTGTAGCGACTTTCATGTAAACAGGCTTTTTTCCAAAACCAATATATCTTTATTATATTCAAAATTGAATATAATGATTAAAATCTAAATGTTAAAAATCAGTAGTAGTTTTGGAAAGCTTACAATAATTATCATTATCATGGTGAAATCATCTTTACAGGACCGCCGCAACGCGAGATCTCTGGTGGGGACGTTTGAGTGATCTCGTGCAAAAGGAGAGCATGAAGGAGCCACCAGAGACGAACATTCAAGTCGTATATCATGACAACGACACGCACACCGACTACGTAAGTATGCTCCGTCTTTTCACGCAAAAGCGGATACATTCACAGTCACGCCTTCGTACAATCCATTCTTTGCGAATACTCGAATCCGCGGGATTTAATCATTCGACATTCCTGATAATATTTTTCTTCATGAGAGGTATCTTTTTTGTATCGCAAACGTCGGTGCCGAGTTAGAATCGCTATGTGCCGGCATTCATCTTCAATCATCGTAATTCATAATTCATCGACGTTGTATAAATGTATAAACTACTTGGATCACGAATAAATTTCCGTTAGATAAACGCTGTCTATCGTCGGTAAACAAATTTCAATGAATCGCGCGTCGTATTATTCATTCCTTTGTAATCTGGAGAGGGAAAAATACATATGTGCTATTTTTCGCATCTTGTAGTTCAAGACAATCAAGGCCCGTTCCGACATGACAGCGCATGACTGCGTGAAGGAAGCGACACCGCTGTGGGGTCTTCAAGGACCCTTCCAGCTTTGGGCTCGAACGTTCCCAGACGAACCACCATATCCGTTGATAGGACACGAGCGACCATTCGCCGTGAAGATGTCACGTTTACGACATATGCTATCGACAGATGAGGGTTTCGATCTGGTGCACATCAACAATAGCGGCGTCGACTTGTGCCACTTCATTCTCAGACCCGTGATGAAGACACCCGCGAAGAAGAACAATCGGTCGAAAATAACGGGCTTACTGCGTCGCTCGTTGTCGTTAAATACAAACCTTTTTGGTGTACCTCTATCACGATTGGACGAGAATGGCCTGCCCAAACCCGTTCTCGTGATGTTACAGCAATTATTCGCGAAAGGTCCTTTCATGCAGGGAATATTCCGCAAGTCCGCAAATGTTCGAATCGTTCGAGAGTTGCGAGAACAGATCGAGTCCACAGGAGATCCTAGTTGTCTAGAGGATGCTCCAATTATAGCAGTGGCAGCTTTGCTGAAAGACTTCTTGAGATCTTTGCCGGATCCTCTCTTGACCTTCCATCTATTTCCCCTCTGGATGGACAGTTTAAACACGCCGAATCCTGTCCAAACCATTAAAAGGTTTATTTATTTTTAGATTATAATTTATGTTAAAATTAAAATGATATAAATTTACGTCTTATCAAAATTTATATATTAATTATTACATTTGTTATTGTTGTTAACAAAATTATTTTTGATAAAATGAAACTAATTGGAAAAAATTTTCAGCATTTTAGATAGGCTACCGAGGGCGAATTTCACATTACTGTCGCATTTAATTTGTGTACTGCATCATGTGGCAAGGCGATCGAAACGTAATCTCATGTGCGCCAGCAATCTTGGCGTTTGCTGCGGTCCGAGTTTGCTTTGGTCCTCGAATCCGTCGGTGAATCAGAGTAGAGCGATTCCGACAATCACGGAAATGTTAATACGTCACTGTGAGGATTTGTTTGGCACCAGTGTCACGCAGCTTCTCGGAGAAGATACACGCAGCGACAGTGGAGCCGAGGAAAGTACCGACAGTCTTCACTGTAAGTATTACAATTACTATGTAATACAATTACTATGTATTATGCTGTTAAATTATTGTTAATTATATCAAAAGATATTAAATCAAAAGAAAATATTAAAATATTGGTTAAAACATTTTAATAATTACGTTATCCGTTATTAATAAGTCTCTTATGATGCAGCAGGTGGAATATCCTTGGACAGTCTGGAGCTAACAGAAGCACCACGTAGAGATCCTATGTCTTTGTCAAGGGACTCAGGCTTGACCTTATCAGATTGCCAATTATTCATCCCGGAATCGCCCGTAGGCTCAGAAGATTCTGCCCCAAATGCCCCATCGTCTACCAATTACGAGAAATCTTTTGCGAAAGAGGAGAAGTCTAATAATAAAACCTACATGCCAGTTTATAGATGCGGATGGGAGGAAAGATTGAATGGTTACGGATCCAGCAATCATAATCATACGAGTAATACAGAGCACAACTTCAGAGAGGAAAAGACCAACGGGTGTTACCCCAATCCGTCTCAATCATCTAATTTCCAACGGCAAGATTGGTTGCGGGCACAACTTAAAAGAACACCCAGAACGAACAAATTGGACGAACACGAGCACAGAAAAGAGAGATTTAATGACAAGGACACATATGATAGGGAGTATCTTAGACAGGACACGATGAAAGAAAATGTGGAGAACTGTAAGACTTATCGAAGCAGACAATTAAACGTAAGCTATGATATATTAACGGAGGATTACAATAATAAAAGCTTGCAACAGGACATCCGAAGCGCCGAACGGGTATCGATTCATGATTCGGAGCAGGATCTAACGAGTGGTGGCGATACACCTCGCTCTGGTAGCGATTGTTATGAGTTTAAGAAAGCTAAATCCTCCGAGGTACAATACGTGAGTCTGGAGTCACCAATGTCGGAAAAAGAGCGCCGTCGTCAAGCCCGCGACCGTGAATTATACGATGACTTTGTTAGAGTAAAGGCAATATATATGGAAGCGCTTAAATACTGCAAAAGTAAGGAATCAAATGGTGAATCTGACGGTAAAATTACATATTGCGATGAGAGGAGTCGATCGACTGAAGTTTATGGAACTTCGGATGTGAACGATTCCTATAAAAGTGTAGTCGACCTCAGCGAGGATGAACAGGAGGAAAGAACTACATGGCCAGACACACCGCCACCATTGCCGCCAAGGCTCAGACACCTGCCACCGGTGCACATGAATCTCGAGGACAGGCATAAAGTGGCGGGTAGGTCCAGGTCTCTACCACCGCCACCGCCTTATCGACCACCACCGCAACCTCGCGCTCCTATTACGACGAGGCATCTAGGATTCGGCAGATCCGTCGTCGACGATGAGAGCTATGTCTGAGAACAAATGTCGAATTCTCTACTGGTTCTTAATTATCGAATATATCTCTATTCCTCTCATTATCCCGGCGTGTATAATGTCTAAGTCGTAGAGTCGCTACGATGATTGAACCTAGTCCAAATCGAAACATGTATCGGGATAAAGAGATGGCGTTTTTAAATCGCGCCGTCGCGATTTTTCGTTAAGAGCGATGAGTACTTATCGTCCTTTTTTGATCAAACTTAGAGATAGCGAGATGAATGAAACAAAGTCAGACGGCGAAATGCAAAATTCGCTGTTTATTCATAACCGCCGATAATAGATCTTGGCCCGTGTTCTTGTCGCGTTTTCGATATTGTGTTCATTCGATATATATTTTGATTTGAATTTTTTGCATAAACAGACGAAACTTTGATTCAGATGAGACACATTTGGAAACATCACCCGAGTGGCCCAGTGTATCATTTTATTCTTGTTAATTTAATGAATTGTTTAATGAACAATAAGAATAAAATGACATACAAGGGGATTTAAACAGTATTTTCGAACGTAGCTATGGTAGTATCAAGACTAAACACTACGCTAAATCGAGAATTCGGGCCTGCGATTGTCATTCAGTGATTCAGGGTGCTTCCACGAGTGTTAATTCATATTATGTTAGTAGGTTTAATATTTGTATTTAGCTAACTAAGAAGCATAGACTAAACAAACGGACAATATATAAGTAATTCTTTTCTCACAAATAACGTTTATAAAAACATTAATGAGAGATGAATTTTCTATAAACATTCAAAGTTTTGTGAAAATACAATCTGATGCTGCTTGTTAGCGGCGCAATAAAAGGCACAATCATGCGCGCGACGATCATGTAACATTCTGTATTATATTTTTTATTTTTAAACAGAAAATCTTTTATTCTTATAAATTAATTTTAACGGATGCGTTCTTCAAACCGAGTGCCCTTTTCTATCGATGCAACAGCGCGTTTATGTTTTAAGTTTATGAAAAGCCAAGACCATGTTGTGGGAACAATCATAACGATGACGTTATGTAGAAGAGAACTCGTTTTCTAAAGAACATTGTAAGATATTTCGTTTTGCGCACTCATAACTGATATCAATTTAAAGCTGACTGTAAGTTAAGAAAGTTCACTTTTTTCTAGTGTCATTTTTTTTTTAATGGCTTTGTTAACAACGCATTAGTTGTGTTTTAACAAAATTTGTTTGACAAAATTATCTCTTCAATATTTTCTTTTTCAGATATGCCTATTTGCCAGATTTTTCCTTATTTGCATTGAATAATAATCTTCCTCGTAATTAACAATGATAAACTTTGTTTCTCTGACAATTGTAACATGATTTGTAATTATAAAATATTGTGTGCGTGAATACAATTATCTTCTAATACGATTATCTTCTTAACGGCTATAGAATACAAGAAGTGTTGAAGTGTTGTATACTATGCGACTTTGCCGTTCTTTGTATATATTAAATTGTAAACTCTGTCATCTTTTATATCATTGAACTTATGGTACAATGTGTAACACCCATAAGATATGTATACTTATCTAAATTATATATGTTATGCTATAAAAAAGCAAATATATATATATTTCATATTTTATACACTTACGGATGTTTTTCAATACTCCTTTGTTTTGTGTGACAAGATTACATATATAATTAATTATATTACAAAAATATTTTTTCTATTTATTAAATATATTTCTCAGAACTGATAAAGTATTTATTAAGAAAAATGATGATTAATTTTAAATTGAAAAAATTGGACAAATTTAAAAAATATTTTACAATAATTTCATTTTTTATATTGAGAATTTAGATTTAAATATCTTTTATTTATTTTATGATTTTTAAATATAAAGTAAGCATAGATTTGAAATCTATGAAAGTACATATTTACAAATAAAAATAAATATATTTAAAATTATACAAAAAATTTTCAAGAAGAAATCTTCTATACCAATGGCTATTGAATACGTACTCCATTACATTATCATCATTAGCAGTACAGAATACTGTAATACCTACTGTACTTTTAAGAGTAACTTACGTAGTTGGCCACTATTTGACGCTATATATTAATGTTGTTGTGAATCGTCTGCTCGTTCTCCCTTGAATTTGAATGTTTTGGAAAGAAAAAAAAACAATTGAAATAAACAATAGTAACCGACATGCCACAGATACTTAACAAATTGATCAATACACTGTATTATTTTACATGCCATAAATTTGTGTCAACTTCCTTGGTTGTAAGAAATATGGGTAATGATCACATTTTGTTCAAAATACTATTATTTTTTTAGCTTACATTCTTGACGTTTCTCCTAATGTGCTTTAATTGAATACGATTGTTACTAAGTGTATAATAAAACTGGACACTTGTAGCCACCGTGAAACGATTTTATAGAAGGACGAACATACTTTCGAGCGGCGACAAGTTTGAGGTTACTCTGGACCAGAGAAAGTTGAAAACACCGCAGGGTAGAATATTTGAGGTGAACAGCAAACCTCTGGCCTTAGCGGTGGCCGCCGAATGGGACGCGCAGAAGGAGACAATCGACAGAGGAAGCATGCACTTGGTATAACCAATATAACTAAACATGAATAATTTAATTACTTTATGATTTTATATTATCATTCCATACTTCACATCACAACAAAATTATGATGGAATAATTGTTTTGAATCTAATAATTTATTATATTATTGTAATCATAGTTGATTTAACAGAAATTTATTCTATAATTATAAATATACTTGGTATTTCT
This sequence comes from Acromyrmex echinatior, assembly GCF_024713525.1. Lineage (NCBI taxonomy): Eukaryota > Metazoa > Arthropoda > Insecta > Hymenoptera > Formicidae > Acromyrmex > Acromyrmex echinatior. The sequence continues at coordinate 10,378,869 of NC_141856.1, read as the reverse complement.
AGAATTTAGTAATTTGGCATTATCAGTTCATATTTTGTATCTATTCTAAATACACATATAAACATATGCTAACATTTTTCTGGTTTTCTATTGTAGACATCCTTGTGCAATACTGTATTGGACAATCCGCACAATCGCACCAAAATAGATCTAGTCAATCACATAGTGAACTGTTTAGAAATAGACACAATTTTATTTTATTCGAGTGTAAGTACTTATATAAATATTTATATTTTTTCAATACTATTTTTAATGTGATAGTATCTTGATTACAATAGTTTTTATGATTTTAGGAAGTGGATGAACTGTATCAGTTACAAATTGAAAAGTGGGAACCAATAGTTCATTGGTTTTGTGAAGATTACAATGTAGAGATTATGAGAACTCAAAGTATACAAGCACCTACAGTATCTATGGAAACCAAAGCTGCATTAACGAAACATTTATTATCTCATAATTTCAATAGTATTTATGGTAATAATAGAATTTTGTAAGATAGAATGATCTATGTTTGTATATATATTAATTGCTATCTACAATAGGTCTTGTATATGCAATGGATGGATTAAAATCAGTTATTTTAACTCTTGCCACAGCTGCAAAAATAATTAATATCCCGGAAGCTGTAAGTCTTTCACGTCTAGAAGAAGAATATCAGGTATATATCACCTTCTCGATTGGATTTGTGATAAAAATGATTGTGAGAGTCCATTTTGTTTTCCGTTATCTGTTATAATATGTAAGTGATATATTTCTAGTGTATGTCGTTATTATGTTCTTTTTACGTAGATTTCCCATTGGGGCAACGTAGAATGGCATCATGAATACGGCAAACAAGATCTGCAGGCTCGTCTATCGGCGGCGATGTTATTTGTATATTTGAACTCTCATTCCGCTACTTCTCGACTAAAAAATGACGTCTCTAATGTAAGCTAATCTTATTTTAGATTATTAGAGAACCACTACATCGATAGATATAAAATTTGTAAGAACAACATGTTCACTGTAATATATGTATAACATAACATCGATGCCGACCGATTTCTCCCTTCGTGGTAATTAATAAGAACTGCGAGAGAGAAATCCCTTACGGACATCTAGAAGAACGTTTTCAGCGACGATTAGATAGGTTTAGATAGGAATGGAACAGTCAGGCCCAACCCATTCCTTTGTACAAATGCAACTAAAAAGACGATGAACAATTTTATATATAATATATAATAGATGGCATAATTTTGTGACCACATAGGGTATCTTATATTTCCTTATTATGTAAAAGGAGAAATTGTAATTTCTTTTATATATTACCTATACGATGCTCCATGATGTAAACATACCGCACCGTTCTTGCACGAGTGGCGAATGCATTCATTACGATTGCATTCACCTACGCCACGGCCGGTGGCAGGACTGGAACCAGTCAGTGGAAGAATTGTCGTGTCTGTACGCAATTCAACGTCGAATATACATCCGGAAAAGCCGGTATGAAGAGGGAGGTCGTGCGGCAACGTTTCAAAGTTTTTGGATTTATAACCACCTGAAAAAGAATGAGAAAAATGTCTTCTCTATATATTTTTATTCATTTATCTCCATTTCATTATTAAGTATTATTTCATTTCAACTTCTATTCATCTGAGATGTCTAGATTGTATTTAATGTCAATGTCAGATATGAGTGAGAATTGAATAGCTACATTTAGCGTAAAATATATGATAACAGACGTTCGGAGTGTTGACATTATGCCAAATGTCAAATCGCGTTTCTCTGCAACAACGTACCGATATAAAGAACAGGCGATACATCGAGTTGAGTCATAGATCCTACTGCCTGACCAGTCACGTTTTTGAGACCCTCTACAGCAAGCCACGCTTCCTTGCCTCTTCTTCCGATTCGAAGAGTATACGTTTTACTTTTACCAACCGATCCTGTCACGCTCAGAGAGGTCAACGAATCGCTAGTGAAGATTCTTCGCACTCCTATTAAAAGATTATAATATTGAAATACAATTTCTTTAAACTCTCTATGCCAAAACTTTATATAATTGGATATATATTTCAGTATATATTTTTCTATAAGAAAAATTTTTTTATTCTAGATAGATGCAAAGTAAATATAATAAATAGAGCAAATTACAAAATTCCTCATAATATTTGTTATATTATACTTAATATAATTATTTCCTAGATACTTTTTAGACTCATAAATAATCTATATCTATGCGATTATTGTTATTAAAGATACAACTGAAAAAGAGATGAGAGCTTCGAATATATGAAAGATTCTAATTTACACTTATTGATAACTCACCGGAACCCAAATCCCACGTAAGCATAATATAGCCGCGCACAAATGTTATCGAAAGATGGTCCGAAACATCACGGCGCGAGCTTCTCTGTCCGAAGTATGCTATCAGAGAGATTTGATCAAACGTGCGCGGGATGAGTCGCAGCTTCAATTCCATTGTGTCCTTTATCGAAGTAGACACGCCGTAGGCAATGTACGACGCGAAGCCAGGAACGAGGACCGAGAAAGCTGGCCGCACTAGAATGGCATCTGAGAAGACGATTCGCTTTATAAGAATTTTATTGCATTGCGATTTTATTGCATCGCTATTGCATCTATGGAATATCTATTGAATATTTTATTATTACGATTTACCTTCTTCGCAGAAAAGTCCGCGACTGCCGAGTGGACAGACGCAGATGAAACCAGTTCCCGGTGAGCTTACGCATGTGGCACCCATCGAGCAAGGATTGTCGTTGCATGCCGAATGTTCACATAAAGGGCCAGTATACCTGTAAACAGTTTTTGCTGCTGAGCAGGTTTTAAAAACTATTGCTTCTACACTAAAATTAATTAGTGTTAATCAAAATATTTTATCTATAATTTAGCTCTTACTTTCTTTATTACGTTCACACTACTTCCTTTTTATTAGAAATATATAAAGATGTATTAAAGAAGGGAAAAATTTACGTAAATTAATTTTATTACTATTTAATAGATATTTACCCCGCTATACATTTACAACGAATTCTTCCATCGCTTTCTTCACACGCGCCGAAATTTTGACATGGATTCGATAAACATAAAAATGATGTGCATTCTTCAATTTGGAACGTTTCTATAGAATCGTGAATAAAATGTCGCATAATTCCATTTATCTGCAATGTAATCGAAATAATTCTGAGCCACTCTGTATAAAACTAACAAACTTTTTATTGAGAAAGTTTTTAAAATAATTGAACGATCTTCTTAAATCTCCTAGAATGCTAAATAATTCTTTATTAAAACAAATTCCTTTACCTTCAAGGAATCCATGCAACCAATGAATCCCATAGCTACATGAGGAAAATAATGTGAGAACGTTAATGGAATGCCTCCTATGTACAAATTAGCGTATTTTGGTACCATTCCTCGTTGTGGCAGTATTTGTTCGCCGGTCACAGCCATAGTGCCGTTCACCAGCAATTTGGCAAAACATTTTTCGTTTTCATCATTGGCAACATATTGAAAACTGTGATAAAACGAAAAGAAATGTTTCTTTCCTGTTAATTAAAGTTAAAAGAATAATCTAATGCAAATGGAATACCTCATATCGATGCCCACTTCGTATCCATTATCGATAATCGCATCGATTTCACCAAGTAACATAGTTTCTAATCCACAAGAAAACTGGAACTTTAACGATCCGAGTTCCAAGTACACCAAAGAATATCTTTCATTGTCAAAATAAACGTGTAATATAATTCCATTTTTAAATGCCGTTTTAAGTTTAACGTAAATTCGAAGCGTTGCGTTCTTATTCTCGGTCATTATTACTTCGACGCGTTGTCTAACGAAAGATTTGCCATTAAAGGCCGCTTGCGTAATAGTCGAATCTGTCTTGCAACCATCGGCATACTGAATAACAATTATAATACAGACATATTAACTATTAATGTTTTATTTTGAGAGAAATTTAGTTTTAACTTTATTTATATTTTCCATATAGATTGCTTACAAAGATTAGCTAGAAAACCTATAGTTTCAGTTTCAAAATTCTTTACAAATTATTTGTTCATTGTTATTTATTATTATTTATTGTTTTTATTGTTATTAATCACTTACTTCAGTAATATTTCGCGGAGTTATCACGGTAGTACTCGTAGAACATTGAGTTCCGCGACAGGCGCCTATTTCTGTAGTATTAACTTCGATACTAGTAACAGTAGTTTGGCTTAACGAAGATATGCTAGTAGACGTTAACGAAGAAGGTACTGTGGAAGTGTCAAGTTTGATGGTCGAAGATAAGACCGATGGCAGTGTCGATGAGGTAGTTAAAGGTACAACAGTTCTTGGTGTATCCATGATCGTAGTTCCAAATTCAAATGTTCTATTTTGTATGGAATCCGTCGTATATCGAAATGTCGTATCGATGGGAAGTGTTACATTAGTAGCGTGATCCATGATAGCACTTGTGACGCTAGTTCTGTTATCCTTTTGGCCTTCATCTATTGTAGGTCGATAACTAAGAAACGGAACATATAGTGATATTATTATTAAATTAACACAAAAATTATGTGAATCTGTATATACGAAAAAACTATTGATTCGATCTTTTAAAGAATATATATTTTTTTTACATGTTATTGGATGAAAATTCACTCATGTGATATAAATTATATCGCTTATTATTGTGGCTAAACTGCAGATAATTAATATTATTATTTATCAAATACATTGATCTCAATATTCTTAATGAGAATTATTTCATTTCTTCTATCCTAATAAGAAAACTTCATTTACCTAGAACTTGTCATGTACTCCGTTACATCGTCTATTCTACTGGAAACCGGTAGACGTATCTTTGTGGTCTGACCATAATCGTCAGGCTCTTTAGTAATTTCACCGTCATGGATTGATCTCCCAGTTGGCAAATAAACTTCTGTTTCAGTCTCATGGAGGTAGCCTTCAGTAACAGTGATCGACGATATCGTTACGGGCTCCAACGTAACGAAATCATCTCGAGTTGAACTCGTTGATGGAACTTCAGTAAGAAAAACGCTGCTAACACTAGAATCTTCGTACTTTGATGTCGTAGTTTTCTCCATAATTGTATATCTCTTCGTATAAGGTGAACTACTTGTTCTCGGAGATGTCGAATAAGTGGCAAAGCTGATAGTCGATGGAGATGATAAAGATGGAGAAGATAAAGATGTGTCCACTAGCGAAGTCGATTCTTCAGGTGAAACTATGGCAGTTGTAGTTCCGATTAAACTCGTTCCTTGTTCAGATGTGTCTTCCATTTCTAGAGTAGTTGTCGATGGAAAACTATATTCGCACATAGAACCACCGTAATTCGGTGGACACGCACAAGTGAAACTATTGATACCATCGATACAGGTACCTCCATTATCGCATTGTGCAAATTTCGATTCACAATCGTCATATCTTAGCTCACAAAATACACCATGATAATCGGGTACGCAGTAACAAACTGAACGATCGTCCTCCAGTAGACATACTGCTCCGTTTTGACAAGGATTCTCTTTGCACGGCACGATTGCCTTATCGCAATCTTTGCCAGTAAAACCTTTAATAAAAACAATAAAATGTTCATTGAAATATTTATATGTTGTAATTAATGTTAGGAAAATAAGGAAAGTGGTATATATTATTTTTTAAATTCTTTAAAGAGTGCTCGCTCTAAAAAGATAACGATACTTGTAACTTCCGAAATTTAATTATGTTTCATAAGTTATTTGTGCTATTTCTAGACAAAAATATCTGTAACTCATGGCAAGAATAATTTATTTACCGAATAAACAAGCACAAGTGTAGGAAGAGGGAATATTGATGCAGAGACCACCATTTCTGCATGGTGACTCCAAGCATTCGTCAACGTCCACCTCACAGAGAACACCGGTCCATCCTTTTCAAAGTGAAATCGTGAATATGAGAAGAGAAAGTACCATTATGATAGAATAAAAAATGCAGAGGAGCAAAATATTTTGTACGCACGTAAGTAGTTTTACGAATTTCCTACCTTTGCGACAACGACAATAGAATGAGAAACCGGGTCCTTCGATGCATTCACCGGAATTTTTGCACATTGTCTCGTTGCAGACTGACGCATCGATCTCGCAATATTCTCCTAGAAATAAAACAAGAAAATAAAAACGTGAAAATTTTTTTAATAAACATATTTGTCACACACCTGAGTATCCATCCAAACATTGACAAGTGATGCCATCATAATCAACGCAGGTACCATTATTAAGGCACGGATGATTCGAACACTCGCTATATCTTTGTTCACAATTTGCACCTATTTTTAATATAAAATCGTATTATTTATTTTTATTAATTCTCTTGTATTAATTTGTGACGAACAATATGACGAAAAAAAAAATGAATTACCTACAAACCCATCGGGACAAGTACAATTATATGCGGCAACACCATCGTTGCATGTGCCACCATTAAGACAAGGATCTGACCAACATTCATCCCAATTAATTTCACAATTAATCCCCGTGTAACCATCGATGCAGTAACAAGAATAAGTGCTGTGTCATACACATGAAAAAATTACAAAGTGAAAATAAATAGATATTTTAATAATTTTAATTATTTTGATACATATATATTTTTAAATTAATTAGTATAATACTATATATGTAACAAGAATAAATAATATTAAATCTTTATAAATTATTTTTATTCTAATATTTATTATACATTAAAAATATATGGTTTTAAGAAACATTTTTATAATTTTTGCTATATACAATACTTCTTATAGATGTCAATTATTAATTGGTTTCAATAAATTAATATAATATATCTTTGTATTTTCTGCGTGCGAGATTCTAAATTAAAAAAAAAAAAAACTATATTTATCTTTCATGTATTATATAGCGTGAGCTATATCTGTCTTATATCTAACGAAATGTTTGCCTTATTCTCAGATTATTAAGATGCGTGCTTTTATTAAGCGTAAAACTATATGTATGTACCTGTTCTCATTGTCCAAACAGATCCCATACATACAAGGATCTCCGCTACAATCTGATCCTAATGCAAACACCATTGCAGTCGACAGTAATATCAGAGTAAAAATATTTTTACACGTAGTCCTCATAGATGATGGATAGTAACTCGACTTATAAGCCAGTTTAAATAGCCTTACATACCTTTGTAGCATGATTATAGCATGATATACATACACACATGTCGATTTATTGCTAATAATGTATAATAATGTGTATGATGTGTGCACGCGCACTGGAATGTGTATAAGTGTATAAATTACGTTTTTACTATATGTCGTATATTAAGACAAGAAGCTCTACAACCATTACATGATGATGTAAATTAATGAGATATGGATCTATTTGTTTCAGGTTGAATAATGCTTTTGTATAGATGTTCAACATATAATACTTATATTTTTATAATAAATTATAACAAAATATCTCTATATAAATTAATATATCATTGTTATTAATACGTTGTATCATATTAAAATGATTGGAGAAACTATAATTAATTGTATGTTAACAAAAACAAGAGTAAATATATATATATATATATGTATATATATATATTTAATCGAATCGTACTTTATATCGAGGCAACTAATACTTGAGAAAAATTAATCTCAATTTTTCTAATTTCAAATATATTTAGAATTTTAATATAATTATATATTATATAAAATATTATATTAAAATTCTAGATATATTTGAGATTAATTTCTCTCAAGTATTAGTTGCCTCGATATAAAGTACGATTCGATTAAATTAGAGTAATAGTTTTGAGTCACGTTACTGTGCCAACGTTCGTCCGTGACCTTTCTCGTGAATTTTGGCATTACGTTATCAGTTAAAATGCCGCAGAGGGAAAATTAATTACACTTGATCGGTACGATCCCTAAAAGGATATAAAAAGTGGAAATGATTCGCCGGAAGAAGAGGACGGATCATTCTTTTCCATTACCTTCCCATTTCTGTACGACGGTGGGCAATAGAAAAAAAAAAGGGAGAACGCGAGTCGTCGAGAAACACGGCACTTTCGACAATCTCTGTACACAATTACGGTATGCTGTAGGCATATATCGCGGCATAGGCCATGTATATACGTTATTCTTGACGATACCGTTTACGATACCCTGTCGACGATGAGGACTCAGCCTGTAGTCTTAGCAACGCTCGACCATACAAATATAACTATTACATGCTGTACGCTTGCGTGAAGCAATCATATTGACATTAATTCTGACATTACTATTACATAAATAAAATTTATTAATAGAAAGAGATATATTTTTTTGGATTTTTTTGCCTTCACAAGGTCGTAGAGTAACGTCTGCAAATTGCGAAAAGAAAAAAAAAAGAGTTCGAAACTAACTTTTTTTATTTGACATAGCTGTATTATCAGCACCAATTTTGTAATTATTGATGTTTTTTGCGATAAAAAGTAAAATTTAGTTCTTTGAGAATTACAATATTTGCAAACTACAGAACACGAGACACTTTAGTCATGCGAACAAAGTCAAGAAACAGATCAATATCACGTTTACAGAAGAATAAATCGATTTATGACCGTGCAAGGTCGTAATGATATATTGTTACATCCAATGAACTTTCCGTCCTATGGAAAACTTTCATTAAAATAGGCGCAGGTATACGTATAATGAACAAAGTATAATCTTGTGCTTTCTCCAATTGCCAAATGAATTGTTTATTCAAATATTTAAGTATCTTATTTGCAATCTGTTGACATTTCACAAAATGCGTAAATGTGTAAACAGATAGGCAAGTTGGCTAGTTTTTGGTGTCGATGTGCTGCCAAATTATAATTCTATTTTAAACTAAGATTTATAACGAGAGCTACTCATAGAACACACAGTGCTATTCGCGTGCCTCCAATCAGAACTCTTTCGACTTCGTAATATTAATCCTGATCTTAATTATATAATTAATTTGTAAGATGATCCGTGAATACGTATTACGAAAGCTAAAATTCTCTGATACTTCTAACACCGGTCTGCGGTATATCACATCTGACAAAGGACGAGTATAAATATCCCAGTGCCATCACTGCCTTGTTGCATTCTTGCTATCAAGTAGGTTTTGTATATGTCAATCTTTCTGAAATTCACATTTAGAAATCTTGTGGTCAATTAAAAAAATTTTAGGTCAGATCCATGAATGTCTCTCTGTATTTGTAACGATTAGAAATTGATCTCATTACAAATTAAATCAGTTTCATCAAAAGAAGAGCTTCTATTTTGTAAACATTGTAAGATCTCAACACCCACTCGCTATTTGTGCCGATCAACAAAACAAGATTTTCCTAGCTCTTAAATGTTCTCTGTTTAGTTACACGAAAACTGGCTCAGTGCCGTGAACTGATACGTTTCATCATCTATATAAAAGAGGAAGATCAAATCGTCGAGGAGGAGAATCGACAGGAACACTTATAAGCAGAGAGCACATCTATCGTCCAGATGGAACTGAATGAGACGGAAGAGTTGCTCAAGTCTCATCTGCGAGAGAATAATCTTTTGCAAGATGAACCCAGGTCATGGATCGTTGGTCGTTCTCCTCTCGGAGGTCGCGGCATATTTGCCACGCGAGACATACGAGCTAACGAGTTAATCTTCATAGACGTCCCATTGTTAATAGGACCACGATGCTACAACAAGTACTTGCCAATGTGCGTCGTTTGTTACAAGAACAATTGCGCTCTGTTCCCCTGCGATCACGGCTGCGGTTTGCCGATCTGTTCTGCAGAATGCGAAAATTCCATGATGCATGTCCAACGGGAATGCCGATTCTTGAGAGAATGGACGCCAACTTGCGGTTCTACCTGGTCCAAAGACCTGTTACTCGCAGTAGTGCCGATACGTGCTCTTACATTATCGAAAGATCAATATAAACTCTTGTATGCTCTTGAGTGTCATGCGAATCTTACTCGCAACTATGAGGTACGTTTTCTTTTATATATAAGATTTCACATAAGTATTTCATTTGTATAATAAATATCTAGCTGTAGAAGAGTGGAAAATGAATAGCTAAATCTTCGAAATAATATTGTTTGTTGCTTCATAAACTATTCAAAATTAAAGAATCACTTAAAATCAGCGCTAAAAGAATCAAATTAAAAGATAACTTTTTAGTACGGATTTTAAATGATCCTTTAATTTTGTTGAGTAATGTGTACTGCAATACTATAAACAATATTATTTTAAAAATTTAGCTATTCACCATATATTTTAGAGAATGTGATTGACATAGTCCTCTTATAATTAATATATGTACTTCAACATCAAGTTATCTTGTTTAGTCTATTGTGTCGCTTTACAATTTCCTCATGTAATGTAAAAAAATATCGTGTAAAATATAAAATAAAGCATCTTATAACATGCGTTCTACAAATTTGCCGTAGATCGACTTGCTCAAGAGAAACGTAGCCAAACTTCCTAGCGAGGAGCAAATGGAACTCATGAGGCGCACTTGCGGTGTCTTCAATACAAATTCGTTCGAAGTTGTAGTTGTACCTTCACGGGACAACGACTATACCACGAGTTTACGTGGTCTTTATCCAATGGGAGCGTTACAGAATCATTGTTGCGTGCCAAATACCAGGCATCACTTCGACGATCAGCAACGGTTGTACGTGAGTGCCGTGCTGCCTATCGCTGCTGGTGAAGAGATCACCATGTCCTATACCGATCTGCTGTGGGATACGTCGAGCAGAAGGCAGTTCTTAAAAGTCACCAAACGTTTCTCCTGCAATTGCAATAGGTGCTCCGATCCTCTGGTATGTCAATATTGCGACAATATTTCGCAACGAAAATTTATGCAAGACTTTTTATTTTTCCTAGGAATTCGGTTCTCAACTCAGCACGCTTCTCTGCGCGAAGGACAATTGTTCAGGATGCTTGTTACCTCGTAATCCTCTCAATCATGAATCATCCTGGATTTGTGATAAATGCCAAATCAGTGTAAATTACAGACAGGTGGTATCTAAGCATTGAAATATAACGCTACATTTTTAATAAAAATATAAAAATAATTGAAATAATCTATAACGATTCTTTCTATAAGAAAAATAAATGTTTTTTATATAATTATTAATTTTAGAAAAAATAATATTTGTATATTGATAAGTCACGCACATTTACATTTGCATGAACATATGAAAAATTATAGTATTAAAATTATAGTATTTCGACAATACCAAAGTTTATCCTGATTTCTTTTATGAATGTGAATTTCGTTGCTTTACAGATCGAATGTATTCATTCAGGATTGAACACATTTGTATCCGATGCTATGTATAAAACTCCGCGAGAAATTCTAAGATTTACAGAAGCAATACTATCGAGATTGGTACCTGCCACTAATTATATTATGATGGATATGAAATATCGTATAATATCTTACTTTGGCAGAGTTCCCGACCTTAAATGGGAAAGTAAGATATACATAATATTCCATAAATATTATTGTGACATTTTTATAGAAGCCTTTTACCTTTATGTTGCTTAATATATGTGTGTACGTCATAGTAAAATGTAATTCTTATTATTGCAGATCTCACAGATACAGAACTTAGAATTAAAAAGATGTATTGTGACGATATACTTTCTGTTTTAGACACTTTGGGTTCTGGAGATTCAATTAAAAAAGGTAATGATGTAAGAAATGTTTTTCTCCTATATATTAAATTTTATATGTATATATATACATATAAAATTTATACATATAATATATATATATAATATTATATTATATTATAATATGTTGAATTGGCAAGGAAATAATTGCGTTTTTTTAGCTCAATGTTATATATACAATATCTTCATCAATAATGAAATTTAAATTAAAAAAAAATTTTTAAACTTGAAATCTCTTTTAAAAGCATATTTTTAAAGTGATTTTTTTATGAGTTTGATAATTTTTACATAACAAAAACTACGAGCTGAAAAGAACGGAAAATTTTTTTCTCACTTTATGAAATTGTAACGTGCCCAAAACAAATTTGAGAAAATTTTCGACTACCTATCGTGAAAGCTTGATACTTTCCCTACAAAATCGTTTTTTTTTTAAATATTTCTACGATTTTTGGTTACTGAGTTATCGCGGATTAAATAAAAGGATTATTTTGACTTTAATTGCTCATAACTCCGTTAAAAATTGTCGTATCGCAATTTAAAAAAGAGATTCTTAAAGCTGAAAACTTTATTCTATCAAGATATATTTATATTAGTTGATAAGAAAGTAATTGCGGTTTTTACTGATAGATGCCTTTTAAAAAAACGCAATTACTTTCTTGCCAACCCAATATATTATATTGTACATTAGTATTTCTATAAAGTATTTCTTTCCTTCATTCTTGTTCCTATGAACGAGATATACAGAAAGGTATATATGAAAGATATATATAGGAAAGACCGAAATGAAGATCGTGTTCTTTTTTTTATTAAAAGGACATTCTATAATAATATGTTAACGTAAATTATTTATGTCAAAATGAAATATGAAAGATTTCAGAAAAAAAAAATTTTAACACATATTATTTTATAGTAAAGTAAAAAAGTTGAAATAAAATTTTTAATGTATTTTCTAATATATTCCAGGTCTTGTTTTATATGAATTGTATCGCACAAGTCTTGAATTGTTTAAACGCCAGATTTCTGATAACGATGAACAGACATATCTGCACATAAAAGTATGACGAATAATTTATATTTATTATATGTATCCTAATTATTATTTTAAATCTTTTTTTTTTAGAATGACGATAATGAACAACTGTTAAAAGAGGCAATGAGTATATTACAAAACGATGTTGGTGCAGTTTGTGTTCGCAAAAGCGATTAATGCAAATGACTATTTTGACACTGTTCTTATTTATTGCCAATATTTGTATACATGTATTACGAGAGAGCAAAGAATGCGTCTACATTACAATTTTCACAATTTATAATTACTTATTTGATACTGTATTTTTAAATTCATGAACATACATTAAGTATAATACAAAAATAGTTATATATATATATATATATATATATATATATATATATATATATATATGTATACATATATATAGAACATGAGATTTAAAATGTGTGAAGATTCATTGATGAACTTTGCCAAAATAAAAATGCAAATTTAGACATAAATTATTATGACTTATAATCGTTATTCAAATATACGATTAGCAATTATAAGTCGTGATCATAGATACGTGTTCCCATATACACTATACTAAAATCTACAGTATACGTAACGTGAACTACAGATTTTCAATACAGTGCATATCTGAACACAACCAAGATAAGATTTGTTACAATGACTACGTTCATACGGTTCGATTTACACCGAAGTTATAACATCGATATTATGAAACTGGTCAATTATTCTTCTGAAGAATGTAATGACTGTGATTGACCAGTTTTCTGACTTTACGCTGTTTACTTTATTTGTTTACACGAATCATCGATTTACGCCGAAGTTATAACATCGATGATACATATGTCTATACACACACACACTAGGACAATATAGATAGCGCAAGTAACAATAGAGTGTTACTTTGCAACAAAATAAAATATAAAAAATTTTTTTAAAATACAAACCTTCATTTTCAGAACATGATTTTGAAATTTAATAGCATATTTGTGCTTCTTGTATATTCTTCAATGATTTCATGTTTTCAAATTTGTTTCGAACAAATATTAATACATAATGTACATTCCATAATAAAATAATGTAAATTTTTGTAAACTTTTTTGCTGACTGTATCTCACACACATTTTATGTATAATATACTTTATATATATATAAATACAAGAAAACAGTGACTATTCATAATTTTATGTACAAAACTTATCTTTTTCATCTCACTTGCTGTAATAAACATTTCGCTTCTTCGTACAAAGCAATATTTGGCTTCAATGTTTCCCAATCATAGTCCACGTCTTCATCGTAACTTGTATTATTATTTCTACAAAATTTTATTCTATTAATACTATTACACGTTGTTAAAGTTTATAATATAACTAACTGATATTTATAACGTGATTTAAAGCAAATTTTAAATATAAGAATAATATAAAACCTTACCTATACAAAGTATCGTCTACAACATGCATTGCACCATTACCTAAATCTTGAAGTAACCGATTTCGTGCAAGTCCTGTGTGCATTAGCGCAATATCATTCAGTAAAAATTCTTTATGATCTATAAAAAAAAAGAAATAAAAATTATTTATTTATTTGCACAAAAACCTATTTCTGATTTTAACAAAACTATTAAAACTCACCATTCTTCTCATACTTTTTTATCAACTTTTTCATGAAATCTTCACCCGCATATTTCTTAGATATACCGATTCTATAGTAGATAGCTTTACACTGCCATCGATTCTCCGTAGAGTCTTCATTGGACGGAACAATTCTCCTCGCTTGCGTTTCCTTCACAAGAGATTCCCAATCGACTCCTAAAGCATCACCTAATCCTTTTCCGCTCGTTTTGATATCCTCCTCCAACTCACCATCAGAAATTTCTTCGAAGTCCATAGTCTCCATATTATCGTCTTCCATGTTCCTATAAAGAGAGTCAGATATAAAATTTGATGTTTTAGATATAAAATTAGAGTTTTCGCATAAATAAAGCAATCTGAAGCAAAAGAAATTAATTTTTTTAAAAGATAATCGCATATTTTTCGTTATAAATTATGATCTTAATATCAAATAATTTCTTTAACAAAAACGTTTTATCTCTTATAATATTTTATAATCTATATATCTTACTTCAATGATGCTGTATCGGCATTATCTTTAGATTTTGAACTGAAAATAGTTTCTTCTGCAGGTTCTTTCGGAGATAATTGAGCTGACTCTTGTACTGTTAACTGTACATCACGGTGCGCAACATCTGATGCTTTCTTATTTGTCCGTGTTTTATTAGTTTCCATATCCTGTTAAAAAATTATATATAAAAGTGTGAGCATGACATTTTGAAATAAAAAAAAATAAAAATATAGGAATATAAAAATATGCACTGTAGTATCTTCTTCCATGTTCAATATATCATCAGGATCATCGCTAATATCACTCAAATCGCTCTCGGTATGAAGAGTCTGTAAAGACTCATCGGCAACAGGACGCTTTGGTTCCACCGCGACAGATTCCTTAATTTCAGGTTTATCCTTTTGCTGATTCTTCTTTTGGAAGTTATCCGTGGACTTTTCTCTAGTAGTTGTGCACAATCTACCTTCAGCAAGTTCCATCAACTTCTTGTTGATAGGCTCTTCTTTCATGCTGCCATAAATAGCAGCTTGCTTAGCAGAAGGATGAATCACTGGCTCTTCTCTTGTTTCTGGCGCATTGTACGATCGTCTTTTGCTATAAGAATTATTTTCATTTAACATGCTTTAACTAATATAATGCAGATATATATTATAATTTTCATTTTAATCGTGTAAGATGGTAAGATTTTATGTTTACTTATGTTGCGTAGATTCTCCGTGCTCCAAGTCCTTCGTGCGCTCATTTCTGTAATGCGATCGAACGTGAACGTTCTGATTATCCCATTTTCGTGAATCATTAGGCTTCCAGTCGCTTATAGTATTATCATATCTGGAATTCCACTCGTCATCATGTATTTCCGAACGAGGAAGACTATCTCTGCTTTCCCATAATGGTCTATTGCGCCATTCTCTTTCCTCCCATTCTACTGTCTGATAATTACGGTCTCGACCGTGTTCTACATCACGATGATGTCCCTCCCATTTATCATTAGAAACAGATTCATCTCTAAAACAGAAAATATACATAAACAATAATAAAAAAAAGTAAAATTTTAGTAACGATTTGAAGAAAAGAAATTCCAAAAAGAAAAAGTTTATAATTATAAGATATGATTATAAGATACAACATATAAAATCTTTGTTTTAGTTCTGATAAGTTATCTGTTAAGATAGAACAATACACTATTTTAATAAAAGAATAACATAGAAAATATAATTCAATATTATCTCGAACTAACTTTCAAAGAATAATATTTCTTCAGTTCATATTAATATATTAATTATTACCTGATACTGGCTCCACCACTTCTCAATTTATCGCCAGGATACAGAGGATGTCGATGATGATGATGATGATGACGATGATCATCGAAGGATGGTCGTTCTGTAGTTTGAATCACATATCTTGCCTCTCTGGATCTTTCGTCGCGAGCAACGCGTCTTTCTTCAAAAGGACTGTCAAACCTTCTACCCTCGATAGTCTTTCTTCTGTCATCCTCATGAATGTGAGCGTGATCCCGATACTCAACGTGTGGAGCTGATTCTTCCTGCTCGTCCCAGTGCTCCGGCAATCTGCCGTAGTTCCTACCAAAATTCCTCTCCACTTCCATGGTGCGTCGCGGACTGTTTGCATCCCGACGATCCACCATTCGGTTGATTTTGCTCGGAACGCGATTCGATTCTATTCTTGCCTGATCCTTCCTGCTGCTGTGCTCCGATGTATGACCCCGTTCATATCTCACGCCGAACCTTCTATGTCTGTCCCTGTCGTAGTGATTGTCCACCATATCTATAAGATGATCGCGAGATGATAAAGCGGGTGTCACAGCCACTACTGATGAGGAAGATGAAGCCGAAGGTACGGGTGGCAACGTCGCTGTTGACTGAACGTTCGACGACGGCGCGGCATGCCCACTCTTGTCGTGTAAGGATGCACGATCTAAAGACGTTTCTCGAAAACGATCCATGCGATCCCGGGGTGAATTGACTGTCGACTTGCTGCGACTTGACGATACATCTTTTTCAACAACAGTATTTCTTTCATATCTTCCATCCAGTCGTGACTGCGTGGAGTTCCGTTCACGCTCGGCGAGAGCTTTCGTTTCAGATCGTTCCCGTTCGCGTTCATTTCTGTTTCGCTCGCGAGTCCCGCCGCTTTTCTCAAATGACATATCTTTACCCAAAGGTCGTTCCTTGATTCTATTATTGTAACGCGAATTCTTATCCGCCGATAGGTTCAATGCCGCGGGTGAAATTACCGTAGACACGTCCCTTTCGCGTGGTTTCATAGACTTCTCTCTTTCTCGGTCGCGATCGCGATCTCGTTCTCGTATTTCACGATCTCTTTCCCGCTCACGATCGCGTTCTCGTTCTCGTTCGCGATCTCTATCTCTCTCTCTGTCGCGTTCTCGTTCTCTTTCTCGATCCCGGTCCCGATCGGTCCTTTCTCGATCACGCTCGCGCTGTCTTTCATTCCGACAACGCTCCTGAGATTCATCCTTATCCTTATCACGCTGAGGTTCTTGGCGTTGATCACGAGTCAGTCTCGAGGGGCGTTCGTCTCTCATCTCCTTTTCACGTTGACGCTCACGGCTTTTCTGTCGCGTCTTATCACCGCCGTAGGTCTTATCATCAAAGTTGTCCTTATTTATGTTGTTCCTTCGATAATTGTCATCTTGATTCGAAGTTATTGTTTGTTTTGTTTTACCGGAAGATGCCTGCTCGTTTTTTCTTACATCATCTCGTTCTTTGCTTTTATCTCTTTTGTGCGAGTCGCGATCTTTCTTCTCTGCATCTCTCACGCGACTCGACGAGTTGCTTTGCTTCTCCGCATTCTTCGCCGGGGTAAGATCGCGTCTCCTCGATGGCGTTCGACTACGTTGTACTTTTGATGACGCATTCTCTTTAACGTGCTGGTACTTGGATGATCGTTCCGATGACGACGGCGGCGGCGGTGGTGTACGTGAACGCACATCCTTCTCTTTGCACTTGGACCTCAACCGATCGTCTGATTTGGTTTTTTCATCAATAGAGCGGTTCTTTTCTTTCTCCTGTTGTTCTTTGATTTTATCGAATGACTTGCACTTGACAGCGTCCTTGGACAGACACTCATCCATATCACGAACCTTCTTGTAATGCCTGCCGTCCTCCTTGTCCACTTCTCGATTATTTTTTATCGTTTTCGGTGATTCGCTTCTGTTCCTTTCCCGAATTTTGCTGGATGATGCGTGATGCGCCACAGAAACTTGCGAGCCCAATGTTGCAGCTACTGCAGAGGTGACTCCACTCGTAGATCCCTGTTGTATCGCAGGTGATCTAGCGCGCAATGAGTTGGTATGCTTCCTGGTTACAGATGACGAACCATACTTCTTGACTGGTCTCGTAGTAAGATCTTTTTTTGTGGAATTGTCAAGTTTGCGTTTCTTCTTATTGACGGCTTTGTCATTTCTTGTTCCTAGTCTCTTGAGTTTCAATCTATAAAATTCACCCATGACAGCAAGTATTTATATATATAACTCCTCAGCATTAAAATATAATATACATAATAAATTATATATATAATAATAGATTATTTATTGAATATAAAACTACAAGTAATTTGTTTGCTTACAAATACTTGCAATTACATATTCACACATTATAAAGTACAAATAAAAGACACTAATAGCATTTTCGACTCAAATGGGTTTGCACCGATTTAAGTTGGATAATTTTTGCTAGTTACTTAGTTGACGTTACATGTTCTACCAATAGGAGAGCATACAATATCATTAATCCAACCCAGATTGATGCAAACTCGCTCGGACCAAATATGCTATAAATGAGTATTTACTTTTTCTTTCTTTCTTTGTCCTCACTATAATCGGCAGAAATACTATGATGTCTCTTAGTCTTGATCTTTTTGATTTTCTTATGCGAGTCCGACGTGGATGTAGAAGAAGAGTCTTCACTGCTAGAGCTGCTGCTACTGCTAGACGTGCTGGATGTATGCGAACTAGAGGAAGAGCTCATCGCTTTTTTCTTCTGCCTTACTTTATCCTTGCCATGTACTTCTTTGTCCTTCTTCATTTGTAATTTCAGTTCCCGTTGTATCAATTGCCGCCGTCTCTCCAACACTTTCTCGTCCTCGTATTCGAGATCTGTCTGATTCCACTCTTCTATGTTTAAATCCGGACTATGCGACGCCTTTTTCACGATCTTCGATGTGAGCCGTTTGAAGGGATCCTCTGCAATGAGCTGTAATATCGAGAGGATCAAAGAAAAAATTTTGACTTTTTTAAATTTATAATTTATAGTCATCTGCCAATTTTTACTCTTATTAATTATATTACAATGCTGAAAACATTATGTATATGCATATCAAATAAAATTGTTATCAAATAGAAAAATATGATGAGCTTACCCCAGATGTACCTGCGATCGCATTATCTTTCTTAGCACGTTTGGATGGACTTATCAATGTGTGTGTGTTTGCGTATCTAATTAAGAAATAAGAGAAATGAGAAATTGCATTAGACCAATAAGCAATATGCTAATAAAGAATAAAAAATTGAATCAGAAATCAGATCTTTATGAGAAACTAGTTTTCGGATTATATCATATTGTGCAAAATAAATAAGACTGTTAAATCATCGAAAAACAGCTATTCGAAATATTGGAGAAAATATAAAATTATCATAGTACACACTCATAATCATGACTCCAATTAATAATAAACCGTAAAATAATTAACTATATGTTACAAAAATTCTTCTACTATTGTCTTTATATTATAAAGCGAAATTGTTTTTTTTTTTTTGTGAAACTGCAAGTGTAAATTCTTGCAATAATCAATCAGCCGACTACTACTGCGTACTTCGGCGAGAGATTATGACAAATGAAATTGGCACTCACTTGCAACTCTTTCCGTAGGAACAACTGCCGTTGAGGGCCCAATTTCTACAATAATCCGATGTATTTTGAGCGGCGGCGGCGGCGGCGGCGATCGCTGGTTTGGTGCCCAACCTCTCAAACACACTCGGCCGTCGTGAAGAGTCTGTATTACATTTCGTAGGGTCAGCCGTTATTTTCCTTATGTTTGGTTTTGACATATTATCACCATAAAGCACTTGTATTTTCACAATGGAAGCGCATAACTGCGAGCATGCAGGCGTTTACGTGCCGTGCGAAACCGTCATTGATCGTCATGCAACAATATGACTTGGCGATCTGATCTCGGCTTGTCTCGTCTTGGCGTCTCCGGTCCGATCTCGGCTCTTGGCGCGTAATACACTATACAGGCCAATACGAGAAGGAGAATAGATATATTTATGCTATGGCTGCTCGGAATATGCTCTTCCTCCAATTAGATTTCAGCTTGTATTTAACGTCCGACTGTCGGTAATGAGATCGGAGCAAATCGGAGTCAATCAAAATTGGAGTATTGGTCAAAACTCCATGAAATCTAGCTTTACTATTAAAAAAAATTGGGATTTTATCGCTTTGTTTAGCTTTTTAGAAAATATATTTTCAGAAAAATCTATTCATTTTATTTTGTATATTTAATATAATGTCTATTCATTCAGAATAAATATAACTAGTTTTTCAATAATAGTTTTTGAATTCATAGTTGATATTTTTGCTCGATATTGACATGTCTAATTGGTAGACATTTAATTAAATCAAATCTCATTGTCGATTATTTTTCTTATAATATAGATTAATTATTATAGATGTTCGATTTTCTTATAACGTTTGGTTCAATTTATTTATTTTGGAATAGTCATCAAGTTTTGATGTTTTTTCAGATGACATAGTCAAACTAAGGACCATACATGCATACATATATTTAAGAACAATAAATCGTAAAATTAATATCATATTAGATATATGAGTTACTCAAGTCAAATTTTGATAGTCGCATAAATTCATAAAATTGTTAAACTCTGGAAAGTTTTTTTCCATAAATTTGTTATTACAACTGTAACTTTATCAGCAAAGGCATCTAGGATATTTGAAAGTTTCAAAAGAATCGATTATCCATATTTTTTTATCAATATTTTGCCTTAAAAATATGTATCTACATTTAATACACAATTATAAAACGCTTTACGCGTTTATATATCGCAACAATGTAAAAATATTGCATGAATGTTCCACGTTTAATGAATATTCGCGTTGCATGCCAATTGTTTTCATCTCAATTTTGATCAATTCGCAGAGATTGACAAAGCGCGCGCGTGACATCCATCGTTATATTACATGTTCGAATCAGAAAACATGCGGAAATCGGATGACTTAACGCCAGAATCATGTCGAATCATACCAATTAAATGAGAATGACCGATCGGACGCGTCCGATGACTAATGATTGTGGAATAGTGCCGTATTGTCTCTCGCAGAATCTTGCTATTTACAACATAAATATTCGTATATTTATGTGTGTATATATATATATATATATATTTCTTTTAATTAAATTTAATTAATATCTCAAACTCTTCTTTCCTTTCACCCACCTTGTATATTAAATTTTATTAATTTTGCATTGATCACGTATAATCTTGCATTAAAAAAGACATTGTAAACATATATATATTATCTTTAAAATAATTCTAATGAAAAATCCGCTTGCCGTTCGCATGTGTTTTTTTATTAGAATAAAAATAATTCAATCATCATTACATATTCTGATCAATTTATTCTCGGGTCGTTTGCCGTAACTCGATTAGCACGATTAACGTCAGGAATGCATTCGCACGCTAATTGCAATTTTATATCTTACATTGACCCGCGCAATAACAAAGGATTGTGCGCATTTATCCTTACTTCTCGATGAATATAGATCGTATGGATCGCAATCGGAGGCAACGAATGCGCGAGCGAGCGAACGAACACAAGCACATTATCGTAAAATCGGGATCGTCGTCGAAAAACAATAAAGTGGCGTTTTTCGCACAAACGCGCGTATTGCACACCATGAAAGAAGAAAGAAATATTTTTATTACACGCAACATTTCCCGCACACTTGTAATTATGGTGATATCGTCGAAGTGACGTCTCGTGCTACACTGATATTACACATATTAATTTTTGCCGACGTTACGTACACAGCGAATGAAACCTACGGTGGTACCCCGCATAACAATAAATTAGACTGCATAACGATTTGATAAGGATTATACAACATCATTTATATATGTATGTAATCGTATGACTATATATCCACACGGACTTTTTTTTCTTTCGCAACATGATCTTCAGCGCAACTTTACATACAAAAATCGATTAAAAAAATATTAGTATGAATATATGAATTAACATCTTGCATATTTAAAATATATGTATGTGTATATTAGTGATTAGCAAAATATAATTATAATTCTAATCGCGGCGTAAAATCGCTCTAAACAATCGTTCAAGAGATTGTTTAAAAGAGATGTAGACGCTACAGAAGAGATGCATCGCTATATGCTTCGCTATATCTCTCTTCTCTAAAATTCTAAAGCAATGATATTCCACCTCGCGCCACGATTACAATCTTTCCACATACATTATTATTTTATCTTTATATAATTCAAATATATATGTACGTAGGTATAGCGTTTCGTTCTGAGGTAGATCGAGTCAGCAAACAGCAAACAACTATATAATTCAAAGCTCATTTCTAAGTGCATCTAAATGCACATTCTAAATCTTTTACTATTATGATTAAAACTACATCGTCTGAACGTTAAAAAAAAGATCATCAATGTCAATTCTTAGTATTGTTGCATCAGCCGCCATCATAATTCCGAAACCTTGATTAGTAATTGCGTAAAAAATGGAATTGATTAGACTTATTCGGAAAAAAATCGTCGATATTTTAAATATTTTTTAATATCATTAAGTATAATTAAATTTTACATATCAATTTTATTAGGGCCAAAAGTTCTGCTGTGTATGATACACATTCACTGTAATTTAAAAATTAAATTTAGAATCACACAACGTATGCAACGTTGATTGATAATGGACATTGATGATATCATCTCTCTTTAATGTATTATAATTAAGTGACATTCGGCACTTTTTTCTTTGCACTTTCATCAGGATATATAATCGTTCTTTTTTTAATCAAATGATATCTTTGCAGCTAATTTGTCAAAAAAATCGTATCCTTTGTTTGCATAAATACATTATTGAAACTATCGTACGTGATGCATGAAAAATGTTATATACAGATTGACCAATATATACAATAGGTGAAAACGCAGATACTTTTGTAAAAAAAATTAACGATTTGAAAGTCTAAAAGATAAACCAATACGTATATCAAGGTTTCGTTTCTTATTACATCAGTAAACATTTTTGGAAATAACGTATACAAGATATATGTTAATTATACGTTAACCAATAAGTTAAACTGTAAATCTCCTTTGTCAAGCATTTAACAGCAACTTTAAAGATAAAAAGCAATATTATCCTACATGTGTGTATAGACATAGCATATTTTTCTAAAGATATATATACACGCGTAGACATCATATTTATAGGAAAACGATTCGCTATAATATTAAAAATTATCGATTCCACCATCAGGAATACCGGCTCTAATATTCTCCAACACTTTGTTCACAAAATCTGTTGAATAATTTGCTATTCGCATTTCTGCAATCAGAAATTTGCATACGTATTAAAATAATAATAACTAATATGAGTATGCTTATTGTATGTTTTATTTGTATACTTATGATACATTTTATCTAAGAAATTATATACATATATACATATATATATATATATATATATATATATTGATATTACTCACTGGTAGCTAGCTTGCAACATTTTTCCATTTGTCGTGTAAGTTCTTCTTGAGTGTCAGGATTGGATTCAGCTAATTTAGCAGCAAGTGTATGTTTAGCTTGTGATATACCTTGTATAAGACGTCCTAATAAAAGAATTATTCGTTTTTCTTAATATATTCAATATGTTTCAATACATTTATCATTTCGACGTATACTCAACTGTGTTCTGTTTCAAGTCCATGCAGCTTTATCTTATTTGCTTCATGTTGAGCCTTTTTCTTTAAACGGCATGCTCGTGAAGCTAGTTTATTTTTTTCTTTACGCGTTTTCGGTCTTGCCGGAAAAGGTAATTCTGAAACAGGTGTCATATCATTTATAATGCGATTTAATTTATCTAGTTCTCGTCCGATGTTATGGAGCTTGCGAGGATTCGGTGTAAGATCATTTCCGTCGCCTTTTCGTGCCTTTCCACTATGTTTAATTCCTCTAAGAGCACAATGAGGACTAAATACTGGATCAGTTGCTTCATTCAAGACATGTGGATCTTCCAAACGCGCTCGCGCAATTAATCGTTGTCCTTTTGGTCCCTTAGCTTGAACGTTATATTGCCAGAAGAATCTTTCTTTCTTACTATGCCTTTCCTTTCCCAATTCTGTAGTTCCTGTTCCTACTCTGTTATTACTTTGCTCCTCACCATCGCTTCCACCTGTATCTGATAGATAAACGATGATTTATATAGCTATATTTCCATTTCTTTCTCTTTTAGTTTACAAAATATTTAATAAAAATGTGAGATTAATTTAATCAATCGATTTTTATTTTACACAAAAAAATAATTTTTTATAAATTATATGACTATATTGTATACTATATATCTATATTTCTTAATCACACAAATATATATATATACCATTATCACTGCTGTAGTCATCATAGTGATCACTATCATCATCACTGTCTTCATAACCTTCATCGTGGCTAAGAGGATCAATACATAGTGGATCTGGACTAAGAGCACCTCCAGTACTCAGACTACTCGTCGATCCTGCCTCCACCAAACTACCGGTACTCAAGAGATGTTGTCGTGGTTCCCTGTGAGCCCAGATATGATCCAAATGTCCCATTGTCTGCGTTGGTGCAGACATAGACAATCTCGAAATTTTAGGTTTACCACCTATCGTAGAGATATTATCAGCCTGATTAGATACTGGATTAAATGGATTTTCACCTCTTTTCATAAGTAGCTCGTGTAAAGTAGATGAGCCAATGGGCCGAGTTACAGGATGTGGTGAAGTCGATGAGCTTGCTGTTGAACTACCTGAATGAATTGTAATACATTATCATTTTTATCAACAAACAAATCGTAAAAAAACACAAATATAAATCATCAAAAGCACAATACTAATATTTAATACAAAAACACAATATTAATATTATCTAATTGTTTTTGCTGTTACATGTAAAAAAATACTGTTACTTAATATTATTGCTATTAAAAGATTAAATACATTTGTTTTTTGACTATACCTGCAATGTTACTAGTGCCTGGACTAGGAAACGCAGTAGGACTAACAGCTTCAGCATTATCCACAATATTTGAACCTCTATTTAAATTAAAGCCACATGTATTTGTATATGTGGGACAACTACGGTGTGTTACTCCAGATTGAGGAAAACTACTGGGCGCAAATCCTATGCTACTACTAAACAGAGAGCCAGTTAATGGAGCAGCATATTCCATTTTTATCGGCTGTACTCTTTCTTCGGGTAATAACAAATCATCAAAATTTAAATCTCCCAGCAAGGTATCGTCATTGGCATTCAATTCGGCCAGAGTTGGACCTTGAATAAGTTCAGCTTTGTCCACCTGAAATATGTCGTCCTCATCCATCTTAAACGAGATGTCCATCTGATCTGGATCCATTTTAAAAGGATATTCCATTTGCTCGGCCCTCATATCCCATCCTGAGGATACCGCTAGAGGGGACGGTGAGAACTGATCGTAAGTTCCTCGCGTGGTACCTCTGTGTCCTCCCGGTATCGGCACAGATGCCGACGCCGAATTCATCTCCTGGGCAGGTTCCTGCTTCACTATGCTATCCATTGTGTTAGATAGCGAAAAGTCGTTGTACTTGGAGTCATCCATCAGTCACAAGTGCGTTGACGAAAAATCAACAGAGAACGTAGTTCTCGCGCGCGCTTCAAGCACGCTATAACAATGTCAACAATTATACTTCTGGAAATTATTTTTCTACGGAAAGTAAAAAGTACAAAAGTTTGCTGAATAAAACAAATCGTCCCAAACTCAATCTGTTCGTCGTTCGACTTTGTATGTATCAGAGACGAATATCGTGCAGTTACAGGCAACAAAAATCGTTACGTATTATTATTACACGCGTTACAACAACGCGTCATTACAACGGCACGGCGACTGGACAATGTCCCAGCGCAGCGGGACGATAACGAAAGAGAAAGAGGAAACGCGCGCGGCTTATCGCTCACTGAGCGAATTGCACCGTTTACAATTTTGATTGATTTTGACTTGTCCACGCCTGATATCGCTCGATCGATTCGCAGTGATTCGCAGCCTCGCGTGGCCTCGCGCACTGAAAGGCTCGGCCACGAGGGAACGGCTACTCTGTAGTCTCCTAATCCGCTTAAGCGATATTTAAACGAGAGCTGACCTGCTCGGAGAGAATGACAATGTGCACAGCACAGGTCGAAAATCACATATTGGTCCACGCGCGCACACAGTTGACACAGTTGACACAGTACGCACACATCGCGCGTCTCTCGTCAGTAGGCATTTTTCGCAGCTGACAGCATCTCGCGACGAGGCCAGCTAGAGTAGGTTTCACTTTTCTTCCCCCCCGAATTGTCGGAGTAGACCCGACTCACTCGACTCGCGTGGCGCCCGCGACGGCAGACGGGTTTCACGAAAGCGAGAGGATCCTCGATTGCCGTCAATCGAGCACGTCTATAATCATGCAAATCTCGTACTACGGATTTTTCCTTGTACGTGCGAACGACTTGCGAGAGAATCGCGCGAGAAATCGGTCGAAACGCGGAGATGTTACGACGTGTGTTGTTTGTTATTGTTTTGCCACGAGACTGCGGGGGCTGAGTGATCGGTGATGTTTGCATAAATAGAAGAACGGGTCACATGACACGTCTCGCGAACGAATGTCGACCAGTCTGCGGCGCCGACCAATCGTGCGCCGCTGTTTCCCTCTATCTGCAAAAACGCGCGCATCTTCTTGTGACTCGTTCTGCGACTTGACGCAGTTTGGCGCAGAATTGTCATTCTACTAATGTTATTTGTCGTGCGTGCGGAAAAAAGCGCGACGACGCTACCTGTCAAGGACGTCGATCAAAACTTCTGGACTGCGTTCGGAAACTCATCCGAGTTACCCAAGTGCCTTATAGTGTTTTTTGGCAGAATTAGTGCGTACTCAGTGCACTTTAAAGCTATTGTACAAAAATCGTAAAGATGTACGTTTAATAAAAATATATTCCGTATTCATAGTCTTATTTTATATTTAAGGTTTTCTTAACTTTATCTTTCGATGCTCAATAGCCAATAAAATTCGTAGAGCACCTGAAGTGAAGCATCTCTAAATTTAAGAAAGCCTTAAATCTAAGGCCTGAATACGGAATAGAAACGAATTAAACTGTGAAATATTCAATATATTTTATTGTGCTATTTAATAAAATACACATTGGGCACTTTATTAATCGCGATATCTTACTTTTACAGGTTCTTAAGACCATGGCACACAACAAATTTAAGACAGTAAGGAAATCAATATGTTGAATTGGCTATTGCTTACGTTACGGACTCTACCGTGATTGGTCAATTCGCTATTCGATAAGAATAACACGATTTCAACTTATCAGAAATCAAATACACTAGAATATACACTTTCTGATAGGAAATCGTGTTATTTTTATCGTTATTGCTATTTCTCCGCATTGTGTAAGGCTTAAAGGGCTTCACACATGAAACGTATAAAGCTGGGTTCACATCTTAACGAAAGTCAATCAGAACTCGCAATAGTAGTAGGCGGTACATTTCGCTTGTCTGCTTCGCTTGTCTGCTTCGCTTGTCTGCTTCGCTTGTCTTTTCGCGAGTTCTGATTGGCCTCCGCTTTTCCATCAAAATGTGAACCCGGCCTAACAGAATAAGTATAACATAAGACTGCTGGACCAATGAGCATCTAGCATAATGTTGCCATGATAATTTACATGCTTATTGCTTTAGCTTATTTTTTCTCTTAGATGTTGGCAATTCCGTAACTAAACCGAGAAGTATTTAGGGTACTCCATTAACTTCAATGATTAAAATTTTCACTTTTCACTTTCCATCCTGGGGATAAAGTTTCATGATTGATACCACAAACTCATCGGCCGTCAAACTCAGCTACTGGCTTCCATTAGTTATGAGTTATGACAACCGACGATGGCGTTCAAGATTCGATTCTGTATCTTAAAACGAGGTGAAAATTACAAAAGTGAGCGAATTTACTAGAATACTAATAATTTCATTGGTCAATATCTAGTAAATTTGTTCACTTTTGTAATTTTCATCTTGTTTGAAGATACAGAATCGACTGCCAAAACACTTATCGGTTTAATTATGGAACTACCAACATCTAGGGGGGAAAAAATAAGTTAGGTTAACCCGATTCGGAATACCCTTTAAATACGTTACTGAAGCAGTGCCACGCATGCGCGTGCCAGAAAAGTGACCGTATATCCATATACCATTGTTTTCTGTCTTATGTTACTATGGAGCACTAGATTGCTCTAGAACTCTTTTTCTCGTTTTCGATAAATATCAAACGTATAACTGTCTCACTTTAAGTTCTAAAAGTGTACACCAGTTCAATTACAGAAAACAGACCTCATCACTGTTTAGTAAGTAATAGGAAAGTAAGACAATGTAAGGGTGCTTTGTTTTTGTGGCTGTTCTCCCCAATGGAAGTCGCAGTCAGAAAAAGGTGTTGAATAAGTTAATTTCGCATAAATGTTCTAAATCGACATTAGTTCTTCATAAATAGAGTTCTTCATAAATAGAGTTTCATTATTAGGAAAAGGTGAAAAAGAGTATTCCATTCATTAATACTTTCGGAGGCTGGTGGCGTTTATGCTGAGAGAAACAGCAGAGTAAGTACAACTACACAACGATAAAGGTTATTAATCCTCAATGAGAAATTCTTTAATGACGTAAAACGGTATTCAAAGCTCGATCTGTTAAACTTATTCTACAATGTACTTTTTGGCTAATTCTACAATGTGCACAGTTTATTTTCTGTTTCTTGCTGTTGTTTGTCTCTGTCTCTTGCCTTTTTGGTCAATAAGACAAGAAACAAACAGCAAGAAACCGAAAACAAAAAGCACATTGTAGAATTAACCTTAGTGTCTTGTTTCTTGCATTTTTCTATTTTTTACTACTTTTTTTTTCTTTTTATGTTTTTCATTTTTTGTTGCACGGGATAAAAGTTAACGAACTTGGAAAGAAACAATAAACACGTGGCGAGATATAAAATTGTTGGCTGTAAAAAGGGAAAAAGAGGGAAACGCTTTTGTTTCCCTCCCAAGAAACAAAAAGCACATTGTAGAATAAGCTTTAAAATTAAGCTTAAAATCATTTTATTAGCTGACTTTTTTCCAGATTCTTTTCAAGATTCAAACATGCATATCAAAATATTCGAAACTTCTTGAAATTTCTCGATGTTCCGCATCTTTCGGATACTATATTTAAAAGATATTTTAATATTTTAAATAGTATTTTTAAACATTTTACGTCTTGATTTTGAATTACCTGAACTAAAATTATCCACGAACAGACTTAAGATCTTGAATATAAAGTCGGATTGTGATTACCATTCGTAACATCTTAGCATCCTCTTTAGCGTCCTCTGCGAAAAAGGAAGTCTGCCATGATGGTTTAAAATGCGCGAAACTACAAGGAAATGATGCTAACTTAGAGTTATGTTCAGATTTAGGCTACATTCCAATATTCCGAATAGCGCTAATTGGTTGTTCAGTGACGCATTCTCTATTCCGCAGTCCTTTTCTGCACCGTGTGATTTCATCCTTAGAATGAGTATAAAGAGAATCGTAGGTTTTGTGTCTGGAAAACCATTTTTTTTGATTGTGTGACCTGCATTGTATATGCATACCTTTTTTACAAGTTACAAGGGAGCCACATAAAATGTTAAACACTGGTATTAATAAACTTTGTACACATGTAAGTTACATAAAAAGATAAATTTATAAAATGTTAATTACGGCGGAAAAACAGTTTGAAGGGAAATCATCCCTTATAACACGGATTTTAGCTTTTTTCGTTGTACCTTAAAAATTATTCGAGATATTAAAAATGTTTTATATACAAAACTTTTACAACAAAATTACTTCTGTTCATTCAATAATATATATGAAAAATAAAATTT
Organism: Acromyrmex echinatior; assembly: GCF_024713525.1. Lineage (NCBI taxonomy): Eukaryota > Metazoa > Arthropoda > Insecta > Hymenoptera > Formicidae > Acromyrmex > Acromyrmex echinatior. Next base: position 10,348,831 of record NC_141856.1, on the reverse strand, counting down.
TTTTAATTAAAAAAAAATAGTTTAATAAAAATATTGACGTAAATGAGTAGAAGTAATTTTGTTACAAAGCTTTTATATAAAACATTTATTGATATTTCGAACAATTTTCGAGATATAACAGAAAAAACTGAAAATTGTTATACTACATAAAGGGTAATTTCATCCCTTGAAACCGTGTTTTTGCCGCGACAGTCATTTTCTAAATTCATCTTTTTATATAATCTATATGTATATACAAAGTTTCATTAAAATTAGAATTTATCACTTCGTGTGCTTCTCTCAATTATTGTATTTTTTGACGTTTGAACATCAGTAATTTAGTTTCAGTCAAATTCGGCTGCAGGACCAATAAAAGAAGAAGAAAAAGAAGAAATTTTTTTTCGTTTATATTTCACGAATTTATGAAGTCTGTTAAAGAGTCAAATTTTGCAATTCCGCTCTAAAAAACATAATATTAAAATAATATGCTCCTTTTTCATGCAGATACATATATTTTCATGATATTCTATTTCGGAGAAATAATATTACGTCAGAAATTTTTCTGATTTCTTTTTTTTATGAAGCTACAAAGACGCGTACAAAGTCGGATTTTGCAAATTGATTCTTAAAAAGTTATTATAATATATTATAACTTATTATATAATACATTATTAATTATGTGCAACTGCCTTAATACATATCGGATGAAATATCAGAACGAATTTTTATTTTGTCTTTTTAAAAAAAATTGCTGTGTACAAACCTTCTTCACGTGACTTACCTGATTATGAATATCGTAATTAAAATGTTATTCATGCAGTATTTTAGCCGTAATTTCAATAGGAAGAAATTTGTCTCCGACTAAAGATCTTCATAGTCTTTTCTGTCGACTCTTAAAGAATGGTTTGTGCCGAAACTCTTAAGTCTTAAATGTTGACGCATGCATTTGCATGCACGAGACATCGTATACTTCTGATAAGGTTGAGGAGATTGTTTTACAGGCACTTGATAAGTTCGTCTTTTAGGCCTTCTTTGTGACTGAACTATACCTTTTAATTAGTAACACTTGTTCATTTAAAAAATGTAATAGATATATGTATATTTGAAGTTTAGCAAAAATGCTATAAAAAGTTTAACTCTGATGCCGGCTGCAGACCAGCACGATATTTACCGCGCACGACATGCGATATCCAATGAGCGTACATACATACAGCTTTATCGATGTTCTCATTCTAAAATCTAAAGCTATACGCTCATTATTACGCGCATGTCGAACGCGACGAACATCACATTGGTCTGCAGCCGACATTACTATTAAATGGCACAAAATGGTAGGCCTATTTCTTCTTCTTTTTTTCTCCTGGAGAGAAAAGGAAGAAAGATGAACTGATGCAAAAGTTCAGTCAAAAAGAACAGGCTTGTTGTCTCATCGGACAATTCTGTCTGACTACGGTCGAGAAGATAAACTTCAACGCAATGTTAAAACAAGGGTGGAAGGCATTAATTGCGCGAACAAGTTCGGAGAGATATCTCGAGCACGTTCATTTTTTCATCTTTTAAAATAAATAATTTTTCAAAATTTCTAAAAATTCATGAACATATTTACAATTTTTTAAAACAAATTTTTTATTTTGGAAAATAAAGGACCCCGCACAAATCTTGTGGAAATTGAATTTCGATTGAATTGCCTGAAAATTTTATATGTTGTAGATCTTGTCGTCCTAATAAAAAGTCTCAGGCATGACCCCTTGTAATGATAATTGAACCGTTTGACCTCTACGAGGCGTCATTTTTTAAAACGGGCTAATACAATATCTTTTCAACGAGCATGGTGCATTTCTACATTATTATTTGCTCTTTCTTTATTTGTAAGTAAAAAAATTACAAAAATAATATTAATTGTTTCTGACAAAAAAAGCTATAAGGATATCGAAGTCGATAACTTGATTTTTGAGATTTAAGTCAACGCTGTGTTGCTTCACGTTTAGAGCGCGGAATTTTTGGGACGATTATGGAGCGCACACGAAGAACCACTGCGCGCTTTATTTATATTGAGTAGACCGTGTGTCGGTCGAAGTATTGCTATCTCATTTCAATGAACATCCGGCTTGTACGACTACAACGAATCTTTGTACGCATCCCGAGATCATGCTTGAACTCCTGCGACCTATTCTTTTCAGAGTTACTCTTTAAATCAGTTTTTTTCACAACTACTTTTACAAATAATTTTTTTTTAGAGCTATTTTTCAACAATTATTTTCATAACTACTCATACTATTAATTCTTATCTGTTAAATATTTCTTTCTCGTAAGAAAATTATATTTTTTAAATATATATAATAATTCATTTTTCTATTGAATCTTGTAATACAATACTCACAATAATCGAAAGCATCCTGATTTATGAGAAACAGGTGAATATTATAACTTTTTACTTAAAAATATACATAGAAAGTGTAAATAATGACGTAGGAATGCACCGTACACATTGAAAATAAGAAATTGTAATATTAGTCTATTTCGAAAAATGACGCCTCGTAGAAGTCAAACGGTTCATTATAGGGAGTCGTGCCTGTGGAAACTTTTTATAAGGACGGCAAGATCTACAACATATCAAATTTTTCAAGCAATTCAACCGAAATTCAATTTCCATAAGATTTGTGCGGGATCCTTTATATATATATATATAATTTGTATAATATAAACAGTATTTGATTTAGCGAACTTGATGCTAGGTCTGTTCTTTATTTCTGCACTGGTGCACATGACCAATTACAGTCGGTTATTGGACTACAGCCACCAGGTTAAAAATGGCGAAATAGCCAATAGGAAAGTTGACGTTTTAACTCGGGTAAAAGGAGATGCGCTACTTCAGTATATCTAGAGTGATTTAGAACTTTGAGCTGCTTTTTTTTTTTTGGACTAAACCAACACAACTGTTTGTTGTTCCGCTATCTTGAAGATTCCGATTCGTCCATTTAAATTTTCTTTCTTTCGCGTTTTTCTTTCAGACAAAAACGTGTGTGCCGCCTTATAACTTTTTTTTATCTGCGTTCTTTCTATGTGTTTATCTACATATATTTTTAACTTTCTAACTTCATTACGTTGTGTTAATATGCCGCTTTTGCAGGTCAACCAGTGTCCTTTATTGTTTATTTCACGGCTTTGTGCGTGATGAATTACGTCCTCCAATCGCTAAAAATTTGATCGTTTATAACTTCGCAAGCGTGAAATTAGTAACGTGTATAATATGGCGTACTATGATGCTCATATGAATGCTGAGCAAATGCCGGGTGTTGATCGGTAAGAATAAAAAAAAACGTATATTAGATAAATGAATCTGCTTGGAAATGCATTGATGCATTGTATAGTAAAAAAAACCTTTACATTAAATATTTGTGTATATACTTGCGTAATTTGAAAGGTATCAGTAAATTATATACGTATCTCTGAAATTATAAATTTGTTTCATGTAGTATCTTTAGAACGATATTCTAATGATAATTTATATCTTGTATGTACATAGTTTTTTATATTTTACATTATTTACAGAATGGATGCCGAATATACAATATATGTGAGGAATTTGCCAATAGAGTTAAATGAGGTAAAATTATTAATTTGTTTAATTATAAATTATAATTATTGAGACGGTTCTGATTAAAATAATTTTTGAATTGGTTTTTCGTATAAATTATACATTATATATATATATGTATATACATATATATATGTATATATATATGTATATATAGATTATTATAACTTTGCAAATCAATATTGTATATCCATGAGATATCTTTATTTAACATAAATTCTAATAATTTTTAAGGATGGTATCAGAGATATTTTTAGTCAGTATGGCAAAATTAAGGAAATGTTCCATCCTCGTCGTGCCACATGGACCTATGTTACATATGGAACATATCGTGAAGCTGAACTCGCTATGCGAGAACTACACGAAAAGAAACCATTATGCCTGAAAGTAGCATTAGCAAAGGAGAATTCTAGAAGAGAAGAACATTTTGAAAAAATGAAGGTGATAGATACTGCCGATTCACCGCCACCTATTCACAATGATATAAAATAGTAAGCATAATCGATGTTGATTATTGAAATAATAATTATAGAAAAGGGTATATCTTTACATATTTAGTACGAGAGAGTAATTGGATAATTTGTAATATATATTATTTTAGTCAGAATGTGGATCATGGTCAACCAACACATACATTCCATAAGCATGTAATGCCACATATAACAGTACCATGTAGTTTTCCAAACTACGAATCTTTATCTTCGTGTTCACAAACATATGGTACCTATGAGCTCGAAGATCCTTACATGAGTACTAATAAATTGTGGACAAGGTTAAATAAATACAATTATTTATATTAAATGATTGTTTAAACTATTGTATTTTACATTTTTTTTTTCATTTCAGAGGTATAATAACTGTTACGCCAGATGGAAAAAGACATGTTTCCCTTGGACGTGGTTATACACTATATGAATATCCAGAACCGCATCCTAAAGTTGAAGAATATATTTCAAACATATATGAACAACGAAAGAATGTATGAAATTATAAATATATATATATATATATATATATACGCATACACACACACACACACACACACACACACACACACACACACACACACACACACACACACACACATATATATGTTATATGTTTAATATATACAATTAATAATCTGCTGTTAAAGAATTAATCAGTTATAATTGTTTGTTATACAGGGATTATATGAATATTCTAAAGACAAATTTAAGAATGAAGTGCAGAACTGTTCCGTTTGTTCTACAAAGACAACAAAACATTGTGAAAAATGCCGTACATATTATTGTAGCAAAGCTTGCCAATTGGAAGATTGGCCACAGCATCAGGCTGAATGCGAACGTATTCCGTAATTATATATATATATATATATACATATATATTGATATTAAACTTATATATTTATAAACTTAGATGATTATATATAATTATATATTTATAAACTTAAACTTATACACTTAAATTTATGCAATAAAATAATAAATTTTTTCATAAATGGGAAGAAGCATACAGCCATATATACAAAAAGTTTTTTGCCAAACTCGTATATTTTCAATTAAAAATGTAAATGTTTCGGCCAAGTCTTGGCCATCATCAGTACAATAAATGAATGCGAGATGTTAAATAATAGAACACTAATTAAGATGTCGAAGTATATATGAACTTTAGGAATATTTTTATATTTGAAAATTATTCTGATTCCTCGATCTTTTTGACATATGAAATTAAATCTTATTTCTTGATCACCGTATGTTAACCACGGGATTGCCAAATTCTGATAAACAAATTTATATAAGTTATTATATCTGTATGCTCCTTCCCATTTATGTTTTATGTTATTGAGCTACCTCTAATAACTATTGTTAAATAAATTTTTTACACATACAAATCTCCTTATCCATATTTTTTTATGTTAGTTTTAAAAATAGTTTTTTTTTATATATTGATATGTTTTTATTATCATCAAGTAGCATATTAAAGAAAATAAACTATATATATATATATATATATATATATATATATATATATATATATATGTTAAAAATCATATTTATTTAATTTCTTTAATTTCCATTCTGTTAATTGTAACAAATTAAAATTATACATTTTCTTAGATATATTTTATTTATACATTTTTTCACAGGGCATTAGTGGAAGAAATTAATGATATATCATCTTTGCAAATTAATCAAGATGCAAATCAAATAAAAAAGACAATCTCAAATGTTGATAAACAAATTAAATCTGGTGATGTGAAATTACGACGGCCTAATACGTTTAGTGTGATGCAAATTGAAAATTCGAATAATACGAGTGAAAATATTAATGAGCATGAAAATAATATAGAAGCTACTTATAAGTCTATCAACAATATTAAGGATAAACACATATCTGCATCTCAACGTGTTAGTAATATTAATGAATTTCAAACTAAAATGGCGGATCAACCTGTAGTAAATGCCACAAACACTAAAGAATTTTCTCAACAGCATCGATTACGCGGACATAATAATACTAACGAAAGTATTGATCAATCAAAAAAAAAAAATGGATGCTCCCCAACATCATTTAGCCGAAATCAATATAGCCGTAATTATCAAAACGATTCAAAAAAGACTAATCTTAAAGAAAGACATGATAATAATAGCAATATAAGAGATAAAACTTACAATAATGATAGAAATGATTCTCAAAGGAATAGCTTCCAAAGTGACAAAGACTCCGATTATAATGGCAGAGAAAATACTAATAGAAATGGAAGTATTTCCAGTAATAGTTCGGTGAACAACGATTTAGCTTTTTACAAAGATACACAGTTGTCAAAAACAAAATTCATAACTGTGGAAGTTATAATACCAGTAGATAATAATGAGTATTGGATATATAAATTAGAGGATACAGATGCACGTATGAACTTAATGACGAAATTACAAGATATCGCAAGAAAATCACGTAATATGCAGCCGGTCATTGGTGAGATTTATGGCGTTTTACATGAAACTGTTTGGCAAAGAGCTATGGTAACATCTCTGAATCCTACTAAGGTCCATTTTATTGACTTTGGTAATTATGAGATACTAGAAAAAAGTAGTGAGATCAAAGATATTGGTGATCTGATCAAATTTCCTAAGTTTGCTAGAAAAATTCGCTTGACGCAAGGCACAAGGGATAAATATAAAGATCTACAGCAAGGCGAGAAAATTTCTGTTAGAATGTTGACTTTAAATTCTGAGAAAACAATAATAGTAGAAGTAGAAGAAGAGCAATCTACTGCAAAAAATTTATCTTCATCTACAGAAAGTGTTTCAAACGGTACAAAGAAAAAATTATTACCGCAAAAGAAGGTACCACCAAATAAAAGTACTAATCCTTCCACGATTCAAATATCTAGCATCTTAGATGCTTTGGCTGATTTGACACAAAATAGTTCAGAGTTGCAAATTGACGGTTTTATACAATTTTTTGAATCCACGCAAAAGAATGTTTATAGCGTAACTTTGCTGCCACAAGTTTTCAGTACTGAAGTAACAATGATCTTCGAAGATATACAAGAGGAATGTTCAAAAATACAAATACCTGCAGATTACAAGTATGTATATGCATAAAATTTATAAGTATAAATTTTTTAACATTTGCTGAATATCATTAAGCGTAGATTGGAATAAATAGGGTATTTTATTTGTCTTTATTATTTATTATGATCTTACAACATTTTGTTTATTTCATGTATCTTTAACAAATGTTATACTATTATAATATTTTCTTATATATATTTGTTATTGCGACAAAATATCATCACAGCCTTACTGGTCAAATTGGTTAAGACATCTGTCATGGGGAGATCCATGTTGGTATTTTGGTTGAGATGATATTTTTCATAATAAATTCACAGCTTTTTAAGATTTTAATTATCAGATTATTTACAGCTTTTCTATGCTTGTTATTATCAGTCTTATCAAATTACTTTGAATTTAATTTGATATTACTGCTTCAATTTGATTTAAGATTGCGTTTAAAGATTGTTAATGAGATTTCAGTGCATAGTTGTAGAAATATATAAATTCACACTGAAATATTTCAGCATTAAGGGGCCGGCATTCATTCATAGTCCATTATTTCAAGATCGTCTTAACTAATATTTTATGATGTTAATAAGAATCTCTGATTGGCTTATGACATCTTAGGATTGTACTTAAGACAATCTGAAATATATACTCAACTATGAATACCGGCTTAAGATCCAATTTAAACTGATAATGCTTTTTCGTTACTTGAAGTATTTTATTTTTTAGACCAAAAGCAGAAGAATTAGTTTGCGGTTACTGGCAGGAATGCTGGTATAGAGGATATATTTCGACGTATCCCGATTCCATTTTTGCAATAGACGAGGCAAGAATTCTTCAAGTAAATGAAATTGTACCATGTCCCAAAAAATATTTGAATATTTGTGCCTTTGGAGTAATGTGCGAAATAAATCATTCTACTGTCAAATTGGAAGTAAGTATCTTTGAAGTATTTTGTCTACTGACACAAGTTATAGATACAAATACAGTTTTTTATTGTGTATTATGTTACAAGATGAACCACAATTACGAATTTACATCAATTGTAAATGAGAATAGCAACAAACAAAAAAGTCTCGAGATACAAATATATGTAAACTCTGAAGTGATACAGGCTGTACTAAAGACCTGGAAACCGACAAATTTATCAAATTTTGAGTTAAAGAATGGATCTAAGGTATAATATCACTTATTTACTACAACATAATATAACTTAAAAAAAAGTTTTTCAGAAGATAAATTCAAATATTTTAAATTATTAAATTTAAAATGCAATTAATAATGTAAAAACTAATTGTAGAATAAAAATATGTACTTCTACATGTTTTTTTTTTTTAATGTTCCTGTCCCCTTTTTATAAATAATGTGATTTATAAAAGTGATTTTTTTATTATAATTTTTTAATTTTTTAATTTTATTTTTAATTATGTTGTAGCAAATAAACGATAACATATCAATATATTTATTGCTTTATTATTGATTGAAGTTTTATTATTTCTGTGTTGACTGATTTTAGATATGTCTTACAAGTTATCGAAATCATTATTGTATGTTTGCACGCTCTTTAGAAGAAGTGGATGTAGAATATTATAATAATGTTATGCAATCTGTTGCGCAATATGCACAAACAGGTAAAATCAGTGAATAATATAATGAGATAAATTGACAATTATATAAAGAATTGCAAATTATTTTATTCACTTGCAGCACCATACCTAACCGAACCTCCATCTGATAAAGAAGTAGTGATTGCGCCATTCGAAGAAGATGGTAACAATTACCGTGCAATGGTACTTAAGACACAGAACAATAAAGCTCAGATAGTATATATTGATTTCGGTAACCTAACTGAAATTGACATAAAAGATCTTAAAGTCATGCCATATCATTCACAGGTACTGATGTGCATATTAAGACAATAAAAAAAACATTCAGTTTATAAAACTGAAATATATTTGCAAAAAATTTGTATTTAGTATTATTAAACGTTAAAATCCACTTTGACCAAAAATAGAATTATTTAATTTCAATTTCAATTTATTTGTACATTAATTACAAAATAAATAACATAGCGATTATAGAGTTTGATGGGAAAAATTAAGAGTATAAGTGCACAAAATGGTAAGGCATCAACAAAATCTGCTGCTCTAACACTTATCAGAAAAGAGAGAATTAACATTTGTTTGATACAAAAATGCAAAAGCGAAACATAAAATTAACGATATAAAAGTTGGATTAAAGAATATAAAACGCAACATAACATAATGCAACATAGATTTAAGATATAATATGAAAATTCATTATTTTTATTAATTAAAAAAATACATGTTATTTTGAATATCAAAGTCTATATGCTTGTTATAGCAACAAAGTTGTGCGGTAAAAGTAATCTTAAAAGATGTACCTCGTGATGTACCCATGAATCAAGAAGTTGACATGTATCTTCGCCATATATCAGGCACAGAAGTGCCTCTAATATGTACATTTGAGGGTTTATCCAAGGATGGAGTTCGTTTGACGATTGCTGATACGGGAGAATGTGTTAATGATAAAATCAATCAGCTATTAATCCCAGGATGGAAACAAGCAAATAATAATGGTAATTAATCACAAATTATATTTTTAGAAAATAACGTAATATTTGTTTCTCATCACAATTTATACACAGAATTTCAATACATTATGTTGCTACTTAATTATCTTTCAATAGTAATTCCCTTAATGTAAGGAACCCTTAAAAATTTTAACATGTAAGATAATTTTTATTCACTAAAAAATTCATCGATGTATTACATTTTTCTTTGTACTTCAAGTACATCGATCATTTTATATGTGTATATATACATACATACATGCATACATACATACATATATACATACATACATACATACATACATACATACATACATACATACATACATACATACATACATACATACATACACACACACGCGCGCGCGCGCGCGCATATATATATATATATTAGGTGTTGGAATTAATTCGTAGCGTTTTTAATGAAAGAATGTTATTTATTTCACATGAGCATTAAAAAATACATTAATGAAAGTACTTCCCATCACTTGTAAAACGCTACGAATTAATTCCAACACCTAATATATTGCCATATATTCGTAATATATGTACATTTTATGTTTTATAAAGAATTGCAAATTTAGAATTTTTTACAGATAACACATGCTATATGTTCAATGACATCAAACTAGCAAGTTTAGGACATGTGGGTGATACAGTGAATGCATTGGTAGTATATGTAGCGAAGGAGGATGTAACGTCATATATGATTGGTCCTGAAGATTTTGAATTAATGACTCATATCTTCGAAGTGATGCCGGCAATGGTAAATGATGTGTTATTACGAAGTATTTATTATCATACAACAATGTATAATTTTATTTTATTGTAGTTGAAAGAGTATTGTGAAAAAATGGAGTATTATATTCCAAGAACGCAAGAATTATGTTTGGCATTGTATGACGGGATTTGGTATCGGGCAGTTTGTCTCAATCCTAAAGAATCGCATAGGACAGCTCAAATTTTTTTTATTGATTATGGGAATATAGAGTTAGTAGAGCATAAGGATATAAGATTAATGCCCAAAGACTTCATTTTACCTCGAGCATTTGCTAATATGTGTAATCTTGTCAGTGAGTATCAAAGTTGTTAATAAAGGTGGAATTATGTTATTCGATTTCTTGAATGACAAGCATGCATATAGACATGCTTGTTCTGATGTATGTTACAATTCGTTCATATATTAAGCGCTGATATACATTATACTTTAATAATATTTTTGCGTAAATTTTTTATAATTTCTAAATTAATAAAGAGCTTTTATAAGTGTTTTCGAGCTTCGCGTCAATTACTTTATAGTTTATTTCCTTGTAAGCACAATCAAAAGAAATAATTGCTGAAGAAATAATTTCATAGTTATTTGTCAAATGTCAAACTATATGCATTAAAGCAAGCATAACAACATACATGTATGTTTATTATTTAAGAAATTGAACATCGTATCATTCCATCTTAACTTAAAGATAATTCTTTTATTCAAACTTCTATCTATTGTGTTACAGATTTAGGACCAGTCGACCATAATGGACAGTATTCAGAAGCGGTACAGAAAAAATTAAAGGAATTAATAACGGAAAATTCATTCATCAAAATTAAAATTGTCGAATATTCTGAAGATGGTTATTATAAAATCGAAGTACCAGAAGTTCGTGCCATGCTAATTAAACACGGTCTCGTGTAGTCTTCTAAATTAAAAATTTTAATTTACTATATTTGATAGATTATGTATTTGATAGATTATGTGAATCTTGTGTAGAATTAAGATAATTTTTGATCTTAAGGATTTGACTGCATTGCCATTTATGTATTTTAAACAGTGGGCATAATTACGTATTTGATTATTATTTTTAACTTACTTTTTATTTGATGTTTCAGTCTACTGTTATCATATTTTGTTTTTCGAGGATCAGTTTTATTTCTATGTTTATTTTATATTTGCGAAGACGCTTTTTTGCTATGAATATTTAAGTTTAAAATTGTCTTTTATAAGAAGAGACTATATTTTTCTTAATAAAAAAATAATCGAAATATATTATTCTCTCATAGTATTGTTTTTTCCTATATATTTATTAATTTTAATAATTTTTTAGAATTATTTTTTCTTGAGTACTTCTTTGAGCCACTTTTATGTATTTTAAATAAAAGATTATATTATTACATATCGCATATTATGATATAAATGATATATATAATATATATTATTTTTTTATGTATGTACAAATAATTGGGCGTTTTATGTATATACAACATCATTGGGCGAGTTCTAGCCGGCAAAGCGGCATGCTTATCAGGTGATTGAATATGATTGGTTGGACCTATAAATAACAACCAATTATGTTCATTTACTTGATGAGCAGCTAGTCTGCTTTGTCAACTTACGCGCTCATTGATTTTTACCTATGAATCCAACCAATCATGTTTAATTGTTCGATGGGCAGTACCTACTCATCTAATTGTTTCGTATAAATAAAAGAATTTTAAGGAAATATTGGATTATTCGTAAGATTGAAGTAGCTGGTCATAAGTGAAACGATAGAATATGTAAATTGCTGCGTATTCACAGTCATGGTGTTTTCTTCCATAGTTTCACAATACACAGCATGACAATGGATTGCAATAGATGACGGAATCTTAACCTTTTTCTTTTTTTTTTTACGATAACCTAACCTCTCTCTAGATATCGGCTGACCGAGCGCTGACTGATCGCTTTAACTCAAATGACATATCTCGCGCGAAAGTCCTGCTGTTCATCAAGTAAAAGGCTTCCAATTAAAAAGCGAGAGTAATAAACAATGAACGTACAAACGAGACACCCTTACGAGGGTTTGCTACACAAATATACGAATGCCATGAAGGGCTGGCAATACCGTTGGTTTATTTTGAGTCCAGAGACCGGCGAGTTGCATTACTTTCTCAGCGAATCTGAGAAGAATCAAAGGCCACGGTGTTCAATTTATCTAGCAGGAGCTGTAATAGCCCCCAGTGACGAAGATTCTAACACATTCACCGTCAATTCTGCTACTGGTATATATCTGATTAAATCAAATCATTACTGATTGTTTTTCTTATAATAAATATGGATATTTGATTTAATCTGATTATTAAGTTTTCAATATCTTTTCAGGTGACATGATCAAACTACGAGCCACAGATGCACGAGCACGCCAGGAATGGGTCGATAAGTTACGAGCAGTCACAGAAATGTATACTAGAGCGATAGCCAGCAGCCATCCTCCATTGCCACCACGAGAACATTCTGGAAATTCGAGTAGGAATCCTGTCGTTAAGCTGGAAGTATTGGATGCCTTTGCCAATTGCCAGGAACAATTGAGAAAGGTGGAGAAGCACAATCTTGCCCTAGCACAATCTATTGAAAACTCGGATTTACATCTGGACTCTGATCTCTTAGTTCTCAAAGCTATGGCGCATACCACTTTGCATACACTGAGCCAATGTCTTAACATATTATATCAGTAGGAAGTTAATCATCTATTTTTATGCTTATCAATATTGAGATTTTTATACTCGTGAATATGTAAGATTATCTTCTCCGTCATGCAACATTCATACTATTTTATTTTAAACAATTATGTACTTATCTATAATTAAAGCTAGCTTTAGACGTAAACAATTAAAAATGAGATTGATACCTCTTGATATTGTATCTATTTTTTAATAATTGATTGTTATAAATAATTGATTTTAAATAATTAGTTAATTTTTATAAAATAAGATTTTTTATATATTGTAAATGGAATGTTAATGATTAGTAGGCCTTTATACTATTTTCAATCATAGAAGAATACAGTTTTTTTTATTTATCCCATTGGAAATAAAAACCCATTTTTATTTATTCCATTGGAAAAAAAAGGTACATCATTTCATTGAATTTTAATAGTAGATTCTTTGAATGATGTTGATCATATTACATTATGTAATACAGGAATTTTTTCTTATTGAATATTTTTTATGTTAAAATTTTTCTACACTTGATCTTCCAATCATATCATGATTTATATAACATGAATACATTTTTATCTACAATGCATATTAAATCAATTGTTTTGTTTGCCATTTTAATCTAGGCCTGCTAATGACAGTCTCGGTATGTTCTTCCAATGTAACAATACCATGTAATTGAGAATTTAAGATACATATTACGTATTAATTGTATTAAAACGTTGTACAAAGAATTATGTTTTTTTTATGTCACAGTTAAAGTGTTAATTTTAGTAAATGTATACCTTGACTACAGTAAGAAGTGTATACATTTTAAGGCCGGTTGTTTCACCTTTTGGCAAATTTTACCTGTGAGGTAAATCTGATAATCCACGCATGTGACTAGGTAATCTTGCTACTTACCCAATAGGTAAAATTTACCAAAAGATGAAACAACCTGTCCTTATTGAGTTAACGCTTTGGCTGTAACACCCGTCATATATATGTGTATATATATGCGCGCGCGCGCGTGTGTGTATGTGTGTGTATGTATGTATATATACTATACATATATATTAAGCAGAATAATACATTCCCTTATACTTCTATTTACTTCAAATGAAAACTGATACAAAATATATTATTAATATGTTATTTGTTTCTGCGTTATAACAATGTAAACGTTGCGTTAACGTTTACATTAATACGTTTAATTTTTGCCATTGTAAAGTATTAAGAATCTTAATTAATTAAAGTATTACTCCATTTTCATATTATAAAGACTGTTAAGTATGTATATATTATATAAATTACAATATAATGTATGGCTGTACAAAATGCAATTTTCATTGAAAATATTTCCGAAACATTGATGTATATTAGAATAAAAAAAGAAAACGATGTGCGTCTCATCGTAATATGACGTAAGATTCAATGTCAAGAATGTGTAAATGGGTGAAGGTAAACATGTACGTGACTTTTCTCTTTCGCTAAGAGATCAGACGCGACTCAGTGCTTCCACAACAGTACTGCTCTTGCTCAAGGTACTTTGAAGATCAAAATGAATTAACACGTATTGAGCGATAAAGTCTATGAATAAATTGCGAATGTTTATTTGAATTTATTCGTATGTTATACTCTGTTGTTAAGAAAAATTCATGTGGTTGAAAGTGAAGTTGAAGAATGTTATGTAAAATAACTTTTACTCTTCATATATATATACAGTATTAATAAAACTAATAATAATAATAATAATAAAGTGCAAAAAACATGTCGCATTTTTCGTATTCTGAGGTTTTGACGAAAGCGGCAGGCGTGAAAATCGTGATGTCTTTGCCCAAAGAAGATTTACTTCCGCCAGGAAAAATAGTTCTTAAAATGCGGAAAGGGAATGTGGAATCATATATACATGGTAAATCTTATGGATTTCATTTGACCAAATCAAAATGGGATCCGTATCCGTGGGTCGGTTATGTTGAGAGTAATAGTCCTGCTGACTTAACAGGATTAAGGTGAGTTTTACTTCATTTTAAAAACTACTGAGTATATCATAGATACAAAAGTTTAAAATGTATATATATATATATTTTTTGAAGATATATATTGATATAACACATAATTTTATATATTAAATCAAGTATAAGTATATTTTTGCGTAAATTAATTTCACATAAATTGTTTTCTTATTATGCTCCATCAGAGCGGGTGATTGTTTATTGAGCATTGACGACACCGATTTATTGGGGCTAAAGATCAAGGACGTTGCTAATTTAATTCATAATAAGGAAGATGTACGAGATTTAAATTTTTTTATTTGGAGGTACACGCATCAAAAAGAGGAACAAAATGATAGTGGGTTAGCTCTGAAGGGTCCACTTCCGAATATAGCCAGAAATCTTGCAAATGCATTATCAGGAACGGTGCGCATGCACATTCTATAATTCAAAATATGGAGTTACTGTTTTATTTTTTTCTTATTTTTATATCATTTATTAAATGAGCGATTATCGTTTTAATAATCATTTTATTTTTTATATCATTCATGAATTGAATAATATAAAATTTGAATTCTCATTATTAGTCTTCTATCATTAACTGGTTAATCTATTAGGTGTTGGAATTAATTCGTAGCGTTTTTAATGAAAGAATGTTATTTATTTCACATGAGCATTAAAAAATACATTAATGAAAGTACTTCCCATCACTTGTAAAACGCTACGAATTAATTCCAACACCTAATATTATTAAATCCAAGAAATTAATATTATAAAATTAAACTACATAATAATACAAGCTACATAAACATAATTTTTTCTCTCTATACCAGTGTAACACAATTAAATTTTTTAAATACTAATTAAAAATAAAACTTCTTTTTATCGAATGAAGCATCAAGGATGTGTTTGTCATAAAATTTTCCTTTTTAGGTCCGTGCCTTGGAATGCCCGATTTGCTTAGAAAGCGCTGCGCCTCCAGTCTCACAATGTGTACATGGTCACATTCTGTGCGTCGTCTGCAGGCCGAAAACGACGCGTTGTCCGGTCTGTAGAGTCCGGCTTGGCCAAGGCCGATGTCTTCTTGCAGATAAATTGCATAAAGCACTTCGCGATGCCTTTAACATGGATAATGACGAGAAAATAGACAAAACATCTGTTATAACCGATCGCTGTAACTTGCGTGATCAATTGTTTGGTAAAACTAGCAAGAAGCAAGAGACTCCAATTATAAACCAATCAAAGAACAATTGTACTGCTTTGAAACCGAGACAATTCTTATTAGCCAGATTGTTGCTCGGAGGCAGAGAGAAAGCCGCCTCTGTAGATAATCTAATTCGAGTATCTGACATATCGGAAGAAACCGTGGCGATTCCTAATGGAGATGTTAACAGTTTACGTGTGCGATTGAATGATCGCACTAAATCAGCCAGTACCGGCGAATTGTCGAAGGACAGCGAAGTTCGCATTAATGACTCTTCGCAAATTGTTGAATCATCTGCGGCGAATGCTAGTCACCAATCGCTAAGTTTACCTGAGACGCCAATTTGGGGTGGCTCCACGGATTCTGTGTCTTGTATACAACTGACATGTCCACTTTTGCAATCTTGTACAGAAGTAGTGATGTCCGACTCTCTACTGGAACATATCAAGAATCACAAGGTGCCGCAAATTCATTTCTATTCTGGCAGCGCAAGAATTCCTCTTCCGCTTCCTTTCGGACGCGACGCTCTTTACATATTCCATCATGGAAACAACATGTTTTTCTTTCAGGTATAACATCTTTATCTTTAACGAAATAAAGTTTGTATCATTTCGTTGTTTCAATTATATTGTACGTATCTAATCATATTGATATGGAGAAATATTTATTACTTCTAATGATATTCTTTCATTTGGATTAAATATTTATCTGAATGTATATAAAATTTACCGTATACTTTATCCAGTCAATTACAATTTGATGTCAATCTTAATGTTAATTAAAAATATTCGTATATATTGGTATCAGTATATATTGGTATTAGTATAAAATTGTAATATATATACAACAGAAATAGAAAAAATTTTATATACTCTTTTAGAATACATACATATTAAAATTTAGATAGTCATTTTTTAATTTAGAATAAATCATCTTGTATCAATACAATTTGTATACATGTGTATAAAAACAAAACAAGATGAGAAAAAGTATTTTGAATGTACGAGATAAAAAAATATATCTGTGTATGTGAATCAAGATTCGATTACTTTATCTAGCATTATTAAACTTTGATAATAAAGTTTTGTAAAGAATTCATATTATATAGTCTATATATTTTTATCTTAGAAAATGCTTTATATTAGTTCATAGACAAAAATATGCGGAATAACTTTTGCAGAAATATAAAAACCGTATTATTCTTACATAGTATGGAGATGAAATAGCATGGATGACACATCCTGCTAAGATGACGTATTCAAACACATGGGAATGGATATTGCACGCTTGGGGTGACAATGGTACAGAAGTACAATTACGAAGGCACGTAGCGAGTCTCGAGAATTCCGCGACATTATCTTCACAGCATATTGCCCCATTGCCAAATACATTATTGTTGAAAGCCATTGAAATACAAATAGAATATGGAGCAAACGATAGATTATATATGTGAAGAGACCGATACATTTGTTATTTTCAACAAATTTATTATTATACACTTAATTAGCGCAAAATGTATATTGAAAGGACATAGAAAAAATATACATAAAAATTATATAAAAAAGTAACAAAAGTATTTATTTTTCATTGATACAATTTAACATGTAATAATACGTAATATGTTAATTATTTCGAATATAATAAAGTACGAGGGTCGTTTGAAAAGTTTTAAGCCTCAACATGAAAATGGCATTACTCATCAAAACCCATTCTGGTATTACAATCGTACATGTTTTGCAAGATACCTATGAAAATTGTAGCCATTTTGGACGCTCAGTTGTTGTTTGACAGTCATTTGTGCCAATTGTCAGTGTTTTTGTAAAAATAAAAAAAAATCGAATATCGATGATCGCCATAATAATAATTTACGAATTGTGGTTCGATTTAATTAACTACGTAAGTACTTATTTAAAATCTTAATTAATGAGCTAAAATCTTAATTAATATTATTGTAACATCACGCAGAATATTTCAAAATTTACGAGTCACAACGGAAAATTAAGTTCTAATAACACTAAGTAATACAAGTTAGGCCGTGTTCCAATATGCATTGCTAATACTGAAAATCTATAATTCACATTATTATATATTGTAGATTTTCAGTACTGGCAATGTATATTGGAATACGCCTTTAGTAAAAACTAAAAAATAATAAAATTATTATTTAAAATAAGACATACTTAGTCTATAGATATTGCAAAGATATTTACTACGTACAAAAGAACATACACATACTTTATTCAGACAATAATAAAATTTGATTTCTGTCAAGGATTTGTTTTATTTCTATCAATATAGATTAACTTCAATCTCTGTTCAAAACTTACTCTTCATCTTTTTCTAGTTCTAAAAATTAGGAAAAGATGAAAAGTAAGTTGAATTGAGATTAAAGTTAACTTTGATGGACATTAATATGCATTAATTATTTATAAAATACATATACTTATAAAAATATTTCTTTTCATTTTGTTGTTTTACATTACACATTATAATATGCAAAGCTCATTGAAAAAGAAGAAAGATACTTGTGTGTGTTTCTTTGTTAGTTGCTCAAAGACTTTAATTCATGTATTTTCAAATATCCTGTATAATATAGAATATCCATCCAGGAGATTTAACTTAATTTCATACTTAACAAATACTATTTTTTAACTTCATTTTGTAACTCGTAAAAAAAGAGTAGTCATTAATTAAAATACTATGTTAATACATTTTCAGCATTTAACATATAAACATAATATGTAAACATTAATTACGAACATCGAATAATAGTAAAATCACATAACATGCACATGCATACTTATAGAATAAAAAATTAATTAGCAAAAACGAAATATTTTTAATAAAAAAAAATCTTATTTATTCAAACTTAATCTATTTCTTTTTATTAAACGAAAACTGTCGTGCAAAAGCGGGATTTGAAATTTGAAATTATTAATGATTTAAAGGCACTTTGCATGATATTTCATCCATATACGGTTTAAAACATTCATGCTGACCAGTTCTCGCTGCTTGACCGGCCATAATATCATATGCATGTTTATAAACTGATAAATAATTTTCTTTGCCGACGATATTTAATTCGACTTTATAAACGTGCGTGTCATAAGACGGTAACTTTTTTCCCGATGTTAAAACAAATTCTCGTTTGACAGATATTGATCGTTCCAGATCTGTCTCGCTTTTTTGTTTATCGCGTTTGGGACAACTACATATTTTAATTCCCAATGTTTGGCGAGCTAAAACTTGCTTTCTTTTATCTTCTAAAGTGAATTCTAGCTCAGTATCCCTACGATTCATACCGGATGTACAACTATTTTTGCAAAAAAATTTAAAACACATTGGAAAATATTGTGAGCCAGGTTCGGGTGTACAAAGCGGTGTTAAGATAGAAAGATGTTCATTTTCTTCTTCGTAGATACTCGCGGCATGATTAACACAATGGACTACATGTTTAATTCTTTCCGGATCTATTGATTGATTAATATAATTGGTTGATGCTATATGATTAGGGCATCGTCTTACTGGATCGTTTTTATATTGCTCTAATACAAAAACTAATTTTGTACGCAAAAATAAACCGGATGCAGCTGGTTCCCATGTAAATCGTAAAGGCAGTGTCTTTTCCATTTTTAGAAATACTCTTTTCGATTTTTGAGAGTACTACATGAAAAAAATAACAGATAAATAAATATATTAAATTATTGTAACTATATAAAAAAATAATACTAAGAATCATACATACTATATGCAACATTATAAAAGTTTGGTTCATAAAATAGTTTAGTTTATATCAATGTTAACAGAAAATCATCACACTGATACGTAAGATACATTTAGCACCAATTTATCTACTACATAAAAATCTTACACCTGCGATATATAATATTTGGTTAAACACATTAAACACAAGATTACAATATAAACAGATTAATCTGATAACTTGTACTTGAAAGTTTAAATGATCAAATCTAATAAGCAAATTCATAAGGTAACTATTCTTTGTAGTCAAACTAATATACAATTGTACTTAAAATGAATTAAACATGAATGCTTTCCATTTTGTGACACAAGTCGATACAAACATTATTAAATGTTTCCGATAACTCAAATAATAATATCCAGAATGATTTATATCAATTTGTGTCATCAAATGGAAAATATCCATATATTTAAAGAGACAGAAAGTATAGTTCAGTACAGCGACAAAGAATAGTCTTATGTATTTTTAACAGTATAGTATACAATTAATAATTAGATATCAAAGCAAGCATTTCCAAGCAAAATCTCTTACTTTTTCATCTTTATTATTTTACTTTATCTTCTTACAATTTAATGAATAAGATGATACAAGAAATTGTTTGCAAGTTACATGAAATATCCCATATAAAAATTATAAAAACTAATTGTAATTATCATTAAAGGACAAAATTGATTTGCAAGTAAGAACATGTTATGTGATAATAGATTTCAATTTAACTCGTGAAATAAAAACAATTAAATAAGTACAGTTCAACATACTTTGTGGATAAATATTTTATAAATTCTGAATTTAATACAAATTTTAAATTATTATACATAAAGTTTAAATTACATAAAATAACATAAAGTTTGCTTACCGACCAATCCTGTCCACCATTCTCTGCCAAGGTATACTGGAAATTTAATTGAGGGCCTAAATAATTGGCGTACCCACGTGAATAATAAATATCGTCATCTTCTTCTGTTTGACTTTTTAATCTCTTTTCCGGAGGGATATACATGGACTCGGTAAGTAGTATATCATATTTGTCTTCTGCATCAAATGCGTTCATATCTTCTGGTAGCGGCAATGTACCTCCGCTTTGAAAAAATAAAACAAACACAAAATTTAGATTTATATGGTTCTCAGTCCTAGTGGAAAAATTTCACTGAAATTATTCCATGTTTTGAAATACTTTTCGGCAAAATTTCAGCATTTCAGAAAAATTTTAGCTGAAAAGTTCATTTTCAACAAAATTTCAACGAAATTTTGGCAAAAATTTCAGAAAAATTCATTTTCAGTGAAATTTTAGCAAATTTTCAGAAATTTCACTAAAATGTTCCAAAACATGGAATAATTTCAACGAAATTTTTTTACCAGGCATATCTACAATAAGTTTTTAAGTCTTAGGCTATAAGAAATGGACGAATCATAGTCAATTATTCTCCTCGCATTCGACTGTAATTGGTTAATTTCTTATGGCTCTCCAGACGGAGACCATAACGGCCATTCTACCATGAGTCATAAATCAAAAGTTAGAAGCTAAAAATTGACGCCTGTGATTGGTCCATTTCTAACTTCTAATTTCTGATTTGTAACTATTAGATTTATTATAGAATGGCTATTACACATATAAAAATTTTAGTCGTAATCATAAGACTGTAAGCAAATCAATCAGTCGAGCGTTTTAAAATATGAGATCGCAATTTTGATTGTGATTGATCGATTTGCTCGAGATCTTACGAATTACGACTAAAAATTTTGATTTTGAGCCTAAGCACAAAGATAACCATAATTGAGCGTGGAACGTAAGTCATAGTTGTAGATTGGCCAAAACATTGTGCGTTAATCTACGACTCACGTTTCACGATTCAGTTATGACCATCTTTGTGCTGAAACCCTTTACCAGCCAGTTCCAGCCGACTTTTTGGCATTTCCCGATAGTTCCAACGTTTTGTATAAGTTTTGTTCAGAGTTTCAGCTTTTGACTGGAGATACTTTATTCTTACGATGTCAGCGCTCAGATTAAAAAATTATTTTAAAATATTTGAAGACTGAAACTACAAATAAAATCTATAGAAAGTGTCGGAACTATTGCAGAATTATCGGAAAATACCAAAAAGTCGACTGGAACTGGCTGTTAAGAGATATTTTACTCGTTTGTGATGAAGTTCCAGCGCTCATATTAAAAAAGTGTTTAAAAGTATTTAAAGGCCGAAGCTGTCACTAAAACTTATCAGAAACTGTAAAACTCTTCGAGAATAAGAGAATTTCATAATAAAAATAAATTTTTTTGAAACTTGAGATGCTAGCTCTCAGATAAAAAATTTATTTAAATATACTTAAGGATCCTCTACACAGAAATCATAGGAAACTGATCAATTCTAACGCTAAGTTTTATCGGTGAAGTTGACCAATAGTATAGCAAAACTTGTACAAATAAAACCGATTGGCCAATCATCGATTAAAACTAAAACTTCCGACTACCAACTCATTGTAGAATCAGCATAATAGAATATTCTCCTTGTATTTGATTATGATTAGTTAGTTTCCTACGACTTCTATGTAGAGGAGTCTTTAAAGAACTATTGCTAAAATATATCAGAAACTACATAATTCTTCGAGAACCATAAAATTTCATAATATAATCAATTTTTCCGAAACTTGAAATGCCACGCGAAGTTAGCACCTCATATTTTTATTTTTTTTAACTAAATTAACAGAATTATATTATATCTTTCCTAATAGGAAAGAACTGTTACGGATGCAAGGAGAATTGTTAATAAAATTTTCGGTTTTTTAAAATAAGATGCCAGCTTCTCACTTTTTCATAGCCATGATAGATTTATTAACTTGAATAGTCGGTCAACGATTAATATCTCGGTTCACGGAGCAGATACTTTTTGGAGCAGATACTTTTTTTCTGCCAGATTTATTCGTTTCACAAAAAAGAATGCGTTGCAGTATGCAACTAAACAGTTAAGTCAACACACAATGCTTGTTTTTTTGCTAGATCACATTATGTTAGCAGTCTGCATATATTAGGTGCGCAACTAAGTTCTCGCTGTTATTTTGATGAAAATGCTATCAAAATAACAGCGAGAACTTAGTTGCGCACCTAATATATTATCAATATATATATATATTATATACATATATTATATATGTATATATATACACATATATATACGCACACACATACATACACCACACACATATATATATATATATATATTATGATCTATTTTTTCTTGTCTCAATATAATTCTTATGTTATTGTATGTAATATCTTACATGTGTATGTCCATATATTGTTCATCAAGCATCAAGCTAACTCGCAAATGAGTTAATACATACGAAGCCACAAGCAATACGCAACACAATGGATCTATTAGCTAAACCAGCAAGAAAATAAACATCATGTGCCGTAGGCTTTACCCATAGTTTCAAACAATGATCTCGAACTCGAAACATTGATCTGAATATTGCATCATCTTTTGTTTGAATTTTTTTGGTCTAGTTTCATGCATTTGTATTTCGTACAATTGATTGTATATCACTTGATTAACTTTGTTTTAGGCTGAATCAAACCCTTTTCTGAAGCATTTAATTTAGAAGAACCTTTTATTGTGTAAAAGAACATATTCGTGATACAGAAATGCGTCCGACCGGTACAATGGACGAACAACAGAACTAAATGAAAGTTACTTACAAAGTCTTCTCTATATCCTTATACGTTTCATCATCCATCAATGCAGATTCCTGAGAATCTGAAACAACATTCGAGCCTAGCATGTTTGCGATTCGCAGTTGAAGATTAATTGGAGAAAAATGCATAAATCGAAGTGGACACATGCAAGTACATTTCATCGAACACAACACTGCCACAGAACATATACCAACCAAAGCTGCACACTAGTTTCACACGAGTGATCGGGAAGGATCCAGTGGGATCCAGTAATGCGAATTACGGGGAGGATCGAAATTTTCTCATCTCGAATCTCGTTCGTCTACAATCCATGGTGGATGTAGAAGGGATAACATGGTGTGTCATGATTCATAGTGGAAAGATTATATGGCGTAGTTTGTATGCGTCTCTCTTTAAAATTAGCGCTCTCTGTCTCATCATTTCTCTGCCTTTTCGTTCCGTAAAGCCTATTTTAATAATGTGCTTTTTGTTTCCTGTATCTTGCCTTTTACTATTTTTTGACATGTTTCTTGTTTTTTTGCTTCTTATCCGGCTTTTTGTCGCCCGAGATAAAAGTTAACCAACTTTGAAAGAAACAAGAAATATGTAGCAAGAAATTTCAACAATTGTCGATAAAACGATTACAAAGGAGAAAAAAACAAAAGGTAAAAAGCAAGAAACAGGAAACAAAGAGCACCTTGTAGATTTAAGTCCTATACCTGTGAAACGCGAAAAACATGGGGCAGTATTCATAGTTTGTTTTTATTTTAAAACCGTCCTAAAATATTGGGTCATCTAAAAAGTATCCATTTTTTGTCACTAGATAGTGTTGACCATCAACACCCAATATAATGATTGCGTTCGCTTTGCCGCTTATAGCGTGAGCATTATTATCCTTGTTTAATATTTACTAAACAACAAGGATGAAAAGGACGGTTAAAGCATTATGAACGCCAAAGCGAACACAGCCATAGTCTTAAGATGAGATTATTAATCTTCGAATTGACTTAGGAACAACTTCGTTATTTATAAAAAAGATAAAACAAATCTTGTTTATAACAAAGATAGAACAAATCTAAATACTATCCTTGTTAGAACAAAGATAAAATGAGACAGAATGCTACATTTTCATGCTGGTGCTCGATTCGAGCATCAAAATAGGTCACGTGATCAAAAAATTGACGAATAGCATCAATTTTGATTACGTGACCTGGATCAATCATGAAACTTTATCTCTAGAATGGAAAGTGAAAGATGAAAATTGTAATCATTGAAGTTAATGAAGAAATTTTTTACTTTTCACTTTTTATCCTGGGAAAGAAGTTTCATAATTGATATTGAATTGATACTGTTTTGATGCTGAAAAAGAGCGTCAAATGTCAACATGAAAAAGCAGCCTATGAATACTAATCTGTTTCGCGTAGAGAGCTTCACAGAGAGAGAGTGGCAAATTGTATCACGTGAATGCCCACGTCCAATCAGGTAATTGGAATTTTTTCCATAGAACTTATATTACAGGAGGGGGAATGACTTATCCAAGCAATGGAAAGTATGAGGAAGATCTGAGAGACAGCAGATGATATTGGGTCATCTAAAAAGTATCCGCGGTTTTTTGTCACTAGATGTGTATTGATGGTCATATATCTAGTGACAAAGTACCGCGGATACTTTTTAGATGACCCAATACTTCTATGGATACATTTCTGTTCTGCTCAGCTAACTTTTCTTCTTTCTGGCGCATGTGCCAAAAGAGGCTAGAAGAGGATAGAAAGATATTTGTGTCCTTTAAATCTTGTTCACAGCCTTGACGTCCGTATTTCTCCTCTAGTGGTATAAACTCTATTTTCTTCAATCTTCCATGCCGATGGAGCTTTGATGCCCATGTCTAATCAGAGGAGATGGGTCACGTGATGCAATTTGCCATTTTCTCCCATGAGCGGAAATTTACAACGAAACGGAACAGCGCGGCCAATCACAACTCTGCAGTTGATTGTCATTACTTTACTTTCTTTTCTGCGATTGTGATTAGTTTCGCTGTTCTGTTCCGCTTATGTGATGCTAGCTTGAGGCTCTCTAGTTTCGCGTCGTGAAATTGGTACTGAACTGGTTTCCTTGCACAAGCCGATAAAGTCGTCAATAATAATTAGTGATGCTTCTGATTGGCTATCGTGAAGCTATCGCATTGCGAGTGACGATGGTGTGTTGGCAATTTATAAATCAAGTTATAGAAATTGACGAATATCGAGTGTCAATTTTTATCACGTGATTTATTTTGACGGCAAAAATAAGCGTCGATCGTCATGAAAAGACACCTTTATAGGCTACGGGTACCTAGGAAGGATCAACACATTGTGTTGATATGCGCACGCATGCTCGTTGCTTCATGGCGGGAACCGCATATCACCGCATGTCATCGCATGTGGCGCACTACAGTGAGGTACGGCACGCGCCGGAAGCAAACGACTCCAATATGGCGAATGTGAGGGACAGCGATACATCGTTGTGGCTACATAATAAGCTTGGTACATCAAATGATAGCTGGACCGGCAGCTCAATTTGCTCGCAACTCAATGCCGAGGTATTGCGGAACATCAAGGATTGTTTTCCCGACTTACAAACGCAGGTTAAACTCAAGCTACTGCTGTCGTTTTTTCACATACCTAGACGTAATGTTGAAGAGGTAAGCATTTTCCTCTATCTTTATATTTTCATACTTTTATCGAGTATTGCTTTCTCGAAATATACATACTTGCTTTCTAAAATAGTGAAATTAATAGTGAATTCATATTTCTAATAAGCATTCGCCTACTAATGGATTTAGAACTTTTTTTTATATTTTTACTTTTATTAAAATTTTATTATTTAAACCTGATGACAGTGGCGTGCAGAACTGGAGGAGATTATTGAGGTTGCAGCTGTGGACAGTGAATTGTGGGTATCGATGTTATCCGAAGCGATGAAAACTTTTCCATCGACTGGTTCTTTAAATACAGACATCACTGATCTAGATGAACATAGACCAATTTTTGGTGAATTAGTCAATGATTTACGGAAACTTCTCAAGAAACAGAATGATCCTGCTATGCTTCCCTTAGAATGTCATTATCTTAACAAGACTGCATTGACTTCAGTGGTAGGTCAGCAACCTACGCCAGTCAAACATTTTACTCTCAAGAGGAAACCAAAAAGTGCAGCCTTAAGAGCAGAACTGCTTCAAAAAAGCACTGATGCCGCTAGTAATCTCAAAAAGAGCACAGCTCCTACTGTACCAGTAAGAAGCAGAGGAATGCCAAGAAAAATGACTGATACAAGTATATATAAATTTATAAATGCTATGTTACTTCTTTATGTTATCTGCAATATATTGCATTGTATATATTTTTTTAGCACCTTTGAAAGGAATCCCAAGTAGAGTTCCAACGAGCGGTTTTCGGTCCCCATCGCTTACAAATACTTCTATGTCTAATAGAACATCAATCAGCAGAATTCGAAAGGATGGTGGTATTAAATTGCTGGATATTACTGAACAACCTATGGGATTTGTAGCAAAGAAGAGGAAAAAGATGATGGACTTCGAAGAGCAACAGAAAAAAGCAGTGGAAGCACAAGTGATCGCTGTGGCAGAAAAGAATTCAGCAACTCCATCGGTTGTAGAAACTACCACTCCGGAGTACGCGCAAGGATTGGCCTCAATAAATCCGCCTGCTACGCCTGTTACACCAACTGTAGTAGTTACAACGCAATCCTATACCGCACCTAGCACGCCAAGCAGTATTTCAGTCACGACTACGCAGCAAACACGTAAGTTACAGTTATTAAAAAGATCATGTTATTTTGTTCAGATTTTGATTAAACATTTCGTATTACATAGCTACTACGTTAACTACTACCACCACCACCACAACACCCACTGCTGTATTGGCAGTGACTACACCGACGGTGATAACATCTGTGGAAAGCACGCCAGTAGCTGTGCAAACTGTCAGACCAGCTCAGACAGTCACACAGATTCGTATACAGACTACTACGACTAATGCGGCAGCTAACCCAAGAAAAGGCCTATCTCTTACGGTACGTAAGATTAATTGTATGCATTTAATTATATATTATAAATATAGGATACTTACTGTTTATTGTTATTGGATTACAGCGAGAACAAATGTTAGAAGCACAAGAAATGTTTAGAACTGCAAATAAAGTAACGCGTCCAGAAAAAGCTCTTATTTTAGGTTTTATGGCTGGTTCGAGGGGTATGTCTATCTC
Organism: Acromyrmex echinatior; assembly: GCF_024713525.1. Taxonomy (NCBI): domain Eukaryota; kingdom Metazoa; phylum Arthropoda; class Insecta; order Hymenoptera; family Formicidae; genus Acromyrmex; species Acromyrmex echinatior. The sequence continues at coordinate 10,320,784 of NC_141856.1, read as the reverse complement.
TTTCACATGTATTTTTCTCTTTTGTAAATTATATTTAATAATACTATCAATCATTTCGCTTGTATATAGATAATCCTTGTCCAAAATTGGGTAATATAGTCACAGTGATGCTTTCGGAGAATGTAGAAGAAGTAACACAGTCTGACGGAACAACTGTTCCGATGTTGGTTGAAACTCATTTCCAAATGAATTACACGAATGGCGAATGGAAGAGGATAAAGAAAAATCGACGTATTGTAACAGAGGAATCTACATCAACGTCCACTCCTGCGCCAAACGCGACCGCCACAGCTTCCAATTGAAAGAATTTGTTCAAATCGCTAATATAAAATTTATATGTATATGAAATATCATTTTGTGGTTATTAGAGAATAACAAATATTGTGATCATACGTCTTCTTGATAAATTGACAAAGACGTTACTAAATTAACAATTCACATTTCATATAAAATCTAATAAGAATCGTTGAATTGTCGATTTTGAATTGTTGAATTTTTATCCCTCTATAATGGACTTTATCGCTTTCTCACATCAACTATATAAGTTATAAGTCTTGATAATTTTCATATTTAGGCTTCAGTTAAATGAAAATTTATCCAAATGTTGCTTTTCGAGTATCTTTGCTTATTCTTTAAACATACATTTATATATGTAAGAAATATATGATTTATAATACATATTATTTGATAGATATATACAATGTGAATAGTCAAATATTTGTTTATAATACTACTATTAAAAATCTATATATCATACACAGATATATGAAAATATATATACACACATATATATATATATATATATATTTTAATAAGAATGAATATAAGACTTCTATAATATTGTTATTTGAATAAACATGATTACATTTGTTTTGTGTGTATTGCTTATTTTTTGCAATATTTTTTGCAATTTGTTATTAATTATATTCATTAGTCGTATTATATTTTTTAATCATTCATATAAAAATGATAATTTTTGTTTAAAAAATTTAATTTTCAATAGTTTTTTGAATAGATATACAAGGAACAATATTTTAGTTAGAGCTGCCGAATCTTGCTTTTTTAATTTTTTAATTTTACGTTTATAAAATTTTTTAATTTTATAATTATTTTTACGAGATTATATTCTAAATATTTGCTATTTTATTTTGCACATAATTTATTAAATTCGTAGAATTTATATAGGTTACACACACAATATATATTGGGTCATCTAAAAAGTATCCGCGGTACTTTGTCACTAGATATATGACCATCAACACACATCTAGTGACAAAAAACCGCGGATACTTTTTAGATGATCCAATATTTATGAAAGGAACTATGCATGCATGCGCAATACGCTGGTATCTCTCTCTCTCTCTCTCTCGCTCTCTCTCTCTCTCTCTCTCTCTCTCTCTCTCTCTCAAAATGTTTCATAACCTTTTTATTCCGATCCTACCGGTTGCAATGTTCGCGTGTCGCTGAGGGAGATTGGCGAAATTTCTTGCATCTAGTTTTCGGTTCTACGATTCTGCGAGTTTTACAAACAACTGCACAGCGAATTTAGGGTGTATTATCTGTTCTCACAATGTTTCGATTACTTGCTTCGCTGCGCGCACAAAGTAGAACACTGGTAAGTGCTACCGAACTTCTCGTTATATGTTTCGATTAAGCTCTAACATTCTGCCGACTCATTGCATGCAAATGTGGTTAATTCTCCACTGCTTTAACATATCGATACAAACAAAAGTATTATTATTGTTTCTTCAATCCGTGGTGGATTTCTTTCCTGCTTTAATTTGTTTATTCAATCTTTATATTTGTAGATTGCCACTGCAACTAGTTCTTTAGTGAGAACTGACAACACATTGTTGGCGAAAGGTGTCCGTAATTTGACAGTGAGTTCAAAATTATTCAGCGATGGACCGCAAATCCAGAAACCTGCTCCAAATTTCTCTGGTACTGCGGTAGTTAAAGGTGACTTCAAGGAAATCAAGTTGAGCGACTACAAAGGGAAATACGTTGTTTTGTTTTTCTATCCATTAGATTTGTATGTAATTTTACCTCGATTATCATTTCTAATGTACGTCTAGTATAATATTTAATTTTATATTATATTTTATTTGCAGTACGTTTGTTTGCCCAACAGAGATAATTGCATTTAGTGAAAAGATCTCAGAATTTGAAGCCTTGAATACGCAAGTGATCGGAGTGTCTACAGATTCGCACTTTAGCCATTTGGCATGGATTAATACTCCAAGGAAGCAAGGTGGTCTTGGAGGAGATTTAGGCTATCCTCTTTTGAGCGATTTCAACAAGACCGTATCAACCAAATACAACGTTTTGTTAGAAGATTCAGGAATTGCTCTCAGAGGTCTTTTCATCATAGACAAGGAAGGAGTTCTTCGACAGTTTTGCGTTAATGATCTTCCAGTTGGCAGAAGTGTCGAAGAGACATTGAGATTGATCAAAGCTTTCCAGTTTGTTGAGGAGCATGGTGAGGTATGTCCTGCAAATTGGCAGCCAGATTCCAAAACCATTAAACCAAATCCAAAAGATAGCAAACAATATTTTGAATCGGTTAATTAAGCATGCATTTAGGGGGAATATATATATAAAACATAATAGATTATTATATAATATAATATAGTTAATATAATATAGTTAATAACTTAATATAATTCTAATTCAATAAGATTAATTTTATAATATGTATCATATTTATATATTCTTTTCATATGTACATTACACTTATTATATGTACATTACATTTATTTGTGTGATTTTATATAAAATCTTAAAAGTGGATAATAAGATAAATGTGTGAGTACATGCCTGCATACTTGAATATAGATAAATTCAATACATAGAGGGGGGGAAAAAGGATTGTTAATTAATCTGATTTTTTTCTAGAAGATTAGATGACATGGAATGATTTTGCGTTTCAATTTTTTTTTCATTTCCCATCACAGTTAATAAATATATGGGATATAATATATATTTATGCTCAGAAAAATCGATATTATAATCTTTATACAGATTGACATACATTAACAACTTTTTTATTTACAGCAGTATACGAGTGTAATTTAAAATTATTAGAAAGTACTTATGTTTTAATTAAATGAGTAGTTAGGTCAAAAAAACTATATTTGTCATATTTTATATATTTATGTTTTAATTTATCTTTTATAAAATATAAAATGTTAAATGCATTCGGTAAATTGTCATTTAACAATCATTTAATTCATGCAAAAATATGATAACGCAGTATATGAATAATTAGCGTTGGTTGCTAAAATTATTTGAAAACATGAGATGTGTAAATACATATTACATATATATATATATATATATATATATATATATATATACATTATATAGATGTATGTACGGATACAATATAAGATAATTAGAAAGCGTGCAACGTAAGGCAGATGACGGAATTAAAAGCCGTTACAATATCAGTAGGTAGGTAAGCTCGCGTTGTTGGCGGAGGCTGCTTCTAAAGGCTGCTCATGATAAATTTAGTAGAGTGAGCTTATTATTTCGCGAAGAGAGAGGATATACCCACGTCGGAGCACCACGAAGTCTCAGGGAACGCCTCCGAGGAAGGAAGATAAAATAATCAAAGAGAAAGAAAGAGAGAGAGAGAGAGGAAGGGGGGGGGAGAGAGATATGAGATGAGATGAGATGAAAGCCGTGATTCTTGGGAAAGCGATGAGCCTAGAATGCGTCGCGAGAGCGTCGGGAAATCGTAAGAGGGAGAAAAACCGAAAAGCGCCGCCTGAGATAAACGGCTCATCCTTCGTTCCTCCCTACACGTCATCCTCACGCCAAATCCAATCCCAGTTCGTCACCCCCGTGCGCGCATGAGAATCTCAAGACTAATCACATTCGCGTCTCACGGCACCGCTGTGTGTCAACAAGTCGCATGTCGCAGCAGTACAGCCTTGTTATCAAAATATAAAATAGTAGGAAGAGTGTGTCGGGAAAAATGAGACTTCTTATATATTTATATTTGTTTGTATTATTTTTGGAGAATATTCTCATGTAGGCAATTAAATTTAGTAGAAATGTTAAAAGTTAAATAATAAAAATTAATGTAATTTTTATATTCTCTATATGTCTTTTTGTATTGTGTAATTTGCGTTGTAGAAAGCAATTGATTTGTGAAGCATATTTCAAATTATAAGCAATATTATTTCACTGAAATAACTCGCTTTGTATTCCAATAGCCACGGTACAAAATTGCAAACGTAATCGTTCAATTCACTATTATATTTTGTCGATTAAGTGGTCAGATTATATCGGCATTGTATTGCCGAGTCTAATCGAGGGATTTCTTGTCCATCGCCCTCGGTTTATGGTCCTTCCATTGTGGGACAATTGAGCGCGTAACAGTAAGGTTTCGGATCCTAATTGTGCTGACGACAGTACTCTAAACGATCTTAGTAAGCACTACACAAATTTTTATTTTGATTAAAAAATTATTATCCCACGATGATTGTTAATCCTGACTAGACGACTAGATCCAATTACTTTGCTCCTGAGAAGGTCTCTCTCGCAATAAAATTATTAAACATTCGTAATAATTAAACTTCCCAGATAACATTTATGTTGTATAAAATATCTTTTCTAAGATATCTTATGCAACGTGTATGTTATCTGGGAAATTGTATCTTGTAGAAAAAGTAAAATTTTTACTTACGCTCTCAGACGCATGTTTACTAATGTTATTATTACCTAATAATAACATTAATACCTAATAATATTATATACGTTTCCGTCGATTTCTTTTATCTCGAAAGAATCCCTATCGCCGACACGTTGGGCATGTCTTTAGCATTTTAAGCATGATAGAGAACCTGCGTCGTTTGAATATAACTCATCCCAAGTTCTCTCCCCGCCTCTCTCGCTCTACCTCTTGAAGACGCCTAATAACCTTCCTACGCGACTGCTCGCGAAAGGAACATTTTCTTAAAGGAGCATTCAGGGCGCGCCTTGATGACGGCTATAGGTGGATATTATAGTAGCGGGGCTTACCCTTGGTGGTTTGCTGCTTCCAGGAGGGAGTAAGATGAGTAAAGGAGGAGCGCGCGCGGAACTTGTACGGGGTACGGGGGTTCGAGGCGAGGAGACACGACGAAAGGGGAGGAAGAACGGGTAGCGGGATCAGAGGGGAACGCACGGAAGGGTGACAGAAGGGTGGAGCGCGGGAAGGGAACAGGGGGACCGGAGGCGTGCATCCATCCATATCCATCCCGGGGTGGCTACCGGGACTTTGATTACTTGTTTTAATCTTCCGACTGCCGACTGGGCGAGCATCTGTCACTCAAAATCCGTAATTGCGCGCGGAAGCCGCCCCTTCTCTCGCCCGCGCCGCGCCGGTCCGTCGACGAGCCACGGTTCTGCCTCCCTGCGTATTGCTATTACTTCCTTATTGGTGTCGTTTAGCACTCTCGTTCAACCGCGAACCGCGCCGATCACGCAGCCTATGCTCCAATAATCACGACGTTGCGCTGCCTGTCGTCAGTTAGGTCGAATTTAAAGCTGGGGGCTTCCCGATTTGGTACAGAGATCTTTTAGTCGAACAATCCTTGCGTAATGCGTAGCGATAAAAATGTCCGTTTTGTTTTTCTTTAAAGTTCTGCGTGCTTGTCATGCATAAATAATATTATATTTATTTTCATAATTCACAGTACTAGAAGAAAAATTGGAAATGTGCGGAGTCGTTTGCGCAAACTATATTAATATATTTTGTAAAAGGAAAAAGCTTTTACTTATTCTTTCTTTTGTACTCAGCTCATTTAAGGCTTGCCATTGAGGCGATTTGAAAAGATAAGAAAAAAAAGCATTTGCCGACCCTTGATTTGAATACAAACAAGCAGTTACACTCTCGCTACGTGGTATTGAATAGTTAGGGATGAGTATTAAACGAACAAACCCCTTAGCGTGTCCGTCCCCGACAATATATCACCTCGTGTATATATAATACACGGCACCGCTAGTTGCTCATCAGTTTGATGAAAAGATATTTCCGACACGCCATCGCGTTATGCAAATACTTTAATTGTAGGAAATTCTATGAGTAGATCAATTATGTCTGACTGTGCACCAACATTAATCCTCGACCGTTACAATGACGGGGATCAAATAGGATCTTGCGATATCGACGAACATTTCATCGGTTTTCATTTCGGTTTTTCGGTTTTTAGTTTTTATTAATTGAAGCAAAAAAGTAATAATAACTTAGTTTTTAATAAGACGTTTTTAAAAAGTATAACGTTCTTTAATAGATAGATAGTCTTTATTCGCAATATTATCTACATACGTTTCGTTCATTAATCTTCATTAATTCTGAAAATTTCGATTTTTCGTTTAAAAATAGAGTTGATAATAATTTTTTAATTTTTCCACTTTATTAGACCTTCTTTTATTTGTTCACACGCCATGCTTAAATTCACTCGGATTCCTCAGGGTTGACCTTTATTATATCTTCAAATACATCCTTGCAGATATATTGGGTCATCTAAAAAGTATCCGCGGTTTTTTGTCACTCAGATGTGTTGACCATCAACACCATCTGACAAAAAACCGCGGATACTTTTTAGATGATCCAATATTATACGTCCGCGTAATCTTGACGATCCCAATCATTCTAAGCGAGAAATAAGACGCAGGTCGAGCGGCGCGCGCAGTCTTTCGATAGGATTTCTGCTGCTGCTCCTCTAATTGTCGAAGTCATTCGTCCTCTTCAAAAGGAACAGATGCACCAGACTGTATTGAAGAACGAGTCTATCAGGGACCTAGGGGGGTCCCCGGTGTTCGTCTCTTGGGGTTATTTTCAGTCGATTATCCCCAGAACGCCAGGGTCAACGTTGTGCTTTAGAAAGTGAAAGCGCAAGAGAGCAGACGAGTCTATTAGCGCGGAGAAAGGCCACGCATTTGCGTATACGTCAGTCTCTTTTCACGAATTAATTTCAATACCATAGAAATATTACGTAGACCATCCTCTGCAGTTCCTTTCCGCGCCTCTCTCTTTTTTGTTCTCGTCACGTTCGTATTTCTTTTTTCTTATATTTCGTAAAACTATATCATGTTCTGTTTAATCTACAGCGTCAATTTTAATCTAATTTAAGTCACCACTGCTCTTACTCAATATATCATTATTTTATACTGAAACAATGGAGAAATTTGACACTATATCGTTTTAGTGTAAATATGTAAAATAACGATATATCGAGTAGGCGCAGTGGCAACTTAAATTAGATTAAAATTGACACTATATAGATTTAACAGCATGTACATGTAATTTTACACAAATGCGATTTATATAAATTCAATACCTGATATGAGAGATAATAAAGAAGCAATTTCAAAGAAAATTTTTAAACAGTACGTAAAAAAGAGGAGTAAATATTAATATTATGAAATGCTGAACCAGATATCAAGGATCTTGATGCGTGTTTGGGGAACATCGCTACGCTACAACGTTTCATGTAGCACGTTGTTAGGAATATTCAAAAGGCTGCTACTTCAATTAAGAGACTTGGTTTAACACGAGAGAAAGAACCGCATATCGCATGTGTGCGGTGGAGGCGGTACGGTTGTATTTTATCTCACGTTTAATCACCATTGCTGACCCCAACTCTGACGACGCTCCTAAGCTGCAGTAATTACTTAGATGGACGCTTCGAAATCTTTAGATCTGTGTGTAACGCGAAAAACAATCGGCCGACAATCTTTTTCGACGCAACGATTACATTTGAACTCTTTCTGAGCGTTTCAGGACCCTACCGGACTTCATCATCGGGGTCTTTAGATTTGGAAATAAATGTGTGATGATCACTGATGTATGGAATGTAGGAGAATAATTAAAATTGTTCAAGTATTAATGAGAAAGAAAGCTTATGTAGCAAATAATCATTTTTTTTACTATAGTCATTATATGATACTCCCAATTAAAAGAGAAAAAAAGGAATTATAAAAACTTATTATTTTCTCAAATTGCTTTTTTATATTTATGTAGAAATATATTTTAAATAATTATTTAGATGATATACAGGATTAATCGTTTTTACCGTTAAATTCTTAAATTCAAATAGCTCACATTAGTATTGGATATGGGAAAAATTAAATATTGTTATATCTTTATGTATCAATTTTTTATAGCAAAAAACGAGAGAGAGAGAGAGAGAGAGAGAGAGAGAGAGAGAGAGAGAGAGAGAATGATAGAAAAAGCACCGATCGAAGTGATATACTGATGATGGTAATAGCACGAGCGATTAGTTAACGATTGACGCGAATGGTAGCGGCATTCGCCGTTCGATGGAAAGGTGGTTGATCGAGAGGTGGACTGATAGATAAGTAGGCAGAGGTATCTGTCTATTAGCTTTCCACCCTGATAACGGAGTTGCTGCTGATCCTCCTCCGGCCCCCGGGCGAGTGCTTCGTTAATTAATCTGGCAGCAACGGACTCGGCAGCTCAAAGGCACCCTTTTTCGCCCAGATTCATCCATCCATTTACCGATGGGCCGCCTGTATCCGCGCGTGTACAAGCGCTCTTTCTCTCTCGCTTATCTTTTTTCACTCGCTTATCTTTCTTTCTCTATCTCTCGTTTTTCGGGATAAAGACGACGAGATCGAGCGAGAATCGAACGATCATAATTCGTATCCGGCTCGAGATAGTCTGGAGAACTGGACGGTTCAAAGATGAAAAGTTGAAACAAAAGGTACAGATATAAGCGCTATAACTGAAAGAAAAAAATTATTGTTCTTGCATATTTAGTTATTAAATGCACTTTATGTTAAAATTGCTCGATAAGAATTTCTATAAATGTAGCTGTAAATTAACAAAAAGAAATAGTAAGTTTACGTATCGAGCATTACACAGTCTTTAAAAGAAGATTGTTAATTCACAATGCCAATTCCGACGCTAATCCTGATTACTTATCTGAACAGCTGATTGCTTCTATTAGTATACCTGAGTATTCATATTTCCTTATGCCCTTGTATATTATCCGAATGGTAATACGATCAGCCGTAGTACTTAATTGTAATATGAGCCTTGCGTATGCATTAGAAGCGGATAGACATGCATTGTGCGTTTGCAGGCATTATATGCGTGTTACAACATTAGACACTTACTCCAATCATCATTGTTTCTCTAAGTATTCACAGACTATGATGCAGAACTGCATATTATGTTTAAATATAACTTGCATGCGCGCACGAAAAATACAATTATACTTATGCTAACGAGCATGTTAAACTTTAAATTAATTTGGAATGGTTACACACACGCAGTTGCTTCGCGCGAATTAAATATCTCCGAAAAATAATTAATTCCATTTATATACAATATTTAACATTATTGTTATACTTATTTATATATTTGGATATTTAATTAAAATATTTAATTGAAATGAAATTTTAATAAGCATCATTCTTTCATTTATGTAACTTTTTTAAGACATAAAATTATACAAAATTATACAAGTCAAGTTTAAAAGAAGTTATTTATATCGGAGATTTCCTAATTGAAAGGAATTTCGCTATTTAAAAATATGCAAGATGCATCAAGCAAGTAGACAGATAAATTATTAATTAGATATCAACTGGCGCAATATCTCAAATGAAAATTTTCTTTCAACTATTTTATGATTGAATCAAGTCGCATTCAAGGTAGTTGCCGGTATCTTCGACAAACGTCACGCTTGCGCTCGCCGCAATTCGCATTTCCGATAAACGCGAGAGTGGGCATACATCGCGAAGTCGAATTCAGCATCAGGAAATCCGACGCTTGAGCGTCTGACGAGATAAAAAGGAACGAGAGGGGGGGGGGGAGGGAGAGAGAGAGAGGATGGCTGTATCCACCGTACTTGCGCCGCCAGATCGAATTGCTTTTCCAGCGGATGAACGGTCGCGAGATATCGGATGCGCGTAAATGTGCGAATGTGCGTGTAGTGCCCACATGCAAGCGCGCGTGTAACGTTAACGTTACAGACGATGACGAAGAGAAGAAGGAGGAGGAGGAGGAGGAGGAGGATGAGGAGGCCGTACGCGATGTATGTGGGGCGTGTGGGGCGCGGCGCGCATAGGCATAAAAGAGCAAGCGAAAAAGGGAGCCTCTTTTTAATCTAGCGACGATTCGCAACCCCCGGCTCCTTTTATAGTTACGTGCTTAGTGCTTATAGCCATTGACTCTCTCTTTCTCCCTCTTTCTCCCTCCTCTTTTCTCGTTCTCTCTCTCTCTCTCTCTCTCTCTCTCTCTCTCTCCCCCCGTCCTGCTCCCTTCCTCCTTTTCTTTTGCCCTCTTTGTCGCCGCGTCAGGCCTCGTACCCCGAGTTCTATCGTCGGTTTCGAAAACTGTCTCGATCGAATACGAATGCTGAGAACCGTGCATGTTCAATTCGATGTCAGAAAGTGGAACACCGCGAAGATATCGATACATATATATATATATTAGTTATTTTTCGAATTATTACATTTTTGAAGGTATTCCGATTTTATTCGCAATAATTCTCATTGGATATTTTGAACGTAATTTGATTTTGTACGAAGAAAATAGAAGATTTTTTTTTATGTTTCCGAAGAGATATTGACTTTCTAGAATTCTAGAAGCATATAATATGATCTCGAAACGTTACGTGAAAAAGTAAAACACAAGATTGCGAGGGGCGATTAGGGATACATGGGACAAAAGTTTTCTTTTCAACATGAATACATTTTATGGAACATCATAAATATTAATCTAACCTTCAGAGTCTCATTGGGATGCAAAATGTATTCAGACATTCGTTCTCCTCTTTTATTACGTATACGTAAAAATGTCAGTTAAAAATTATTGCAACAAATTCTAAAATCTGTGGAAATATTACAATTCAATAATAAATTTCAAAAAATGCACGAATTTTTGTCAAATATCTTGTCAGAATAATAATTTTTGTGTTATTGTGTCTACATTAAAATATTATTTTAGGGATTATATATATATATATATATATATATATATATATATATATATATATCCACATATATAGAAAAGAATTTCATCATCTATAAAAAAACCTTAAAATCGTGGCAACACATTTCTCTTTAACTCAAAAGAATTAGCTAAAGATTACAATCATAAAAGAAGATTGATTGACGAACGAAACATTTTACAAGGATCACAATATTTATAATTTAAAAATTGTGTTCTCCAATTAATTTCATTTATACATTTAACATTATTGTTATATACTTATTTATATATTTGGATATTTAATTAAAATATTTAATTGAAATGAAATTTTAATAAGCATCATTCTTTCATTTATGTAACTTTTTTAAGACATAAAATTATACAAAATAATCAAGTTTAAAAGAAGTTATTTATATCGGATAGTTCCTAATTGAAAGGAATTTCGCTATTTAAAAATATGCAAGATGCATCAAGCAAGTAGACAGATAAATTATTAATTAGATATCAAGTGGCGCAATATCTCAAATGAAAATTTTCTTTCAACTATAATTTCAACTAACAATTTCTAGTAGAATGATAATCGCGTTCGATACGCGTTTATCGTTCTCTTTTATTAGGAAATCGTGTACGTGCAGTTAACAAGCCTTGGAACGCGGACGCCACGGTTCTTCGGGGTGTGGCCTTTGTTGTTGCTGTATCGTGCGCACTCGTGGCATTGACGATAGATTTTTCCAAAAAATTATTCCATTAGAGTAATTATCTGACGAGTCCTCTTTACGGTCAGACGGATAATAACGGTCACGGAACGATCATGGCGGCGATAATGGGCCACGATAAATTGACCGTGCGCTTACCTTCCTGCTCGGAAAGAGAAAAAGACGTCATCTGCGACGATCATCTATGCTATTTCGTGACGCTACAGCTGTCGCAAGTCATCGTTGTGTTATTCTTGCTCGTCGGTAATTAACTCGATTAGCCGATCGCCGATTGCGAGCAAATTAAACGACCTTTCGCGGTAGATGCGACAATTAATTCCTTATCAATTCATATCTCGTTGAAGTAATTGGGATCACGCAGAATAGATGACATCTCAGGGATGACGCAGTACTGCAAGATTGTAATATCGGTGATTTAAAGAGAGACACGTAATTACTTATCACCGATTTAATGATTCGACTAAAAATACCATAAAATATTTAAGAGAAAATAATAAAAGTATGTCTATAATATAATATTTAGGATTGCTCGAGGTTTTCTGAAAATTAATTCTCTCGAAACAGATTGTAAAAGAGTAAAGTTTTATTCCTATCTTCTTTGTTGGATTTTAATCCGACTTTTATACTTGAAAAGTATAAACCTCCCCCCTCCGATCTGTTTTTTAATATTAATTGCAAAAATAATGGGTCTTTAATATATTTTATTCAATTAATCTGTGACGATAATCGTTTTGTAATTTTGTTAACGTCTTCGAAAAAAATTGTCGAACACTTTCGACAGTACTATTAATCGTTATAATCGCTATAAAAATACGAGAAAAACTCATCGGTCCTGACAAATTTTGTGAATTCAGTGCTGTAACACGATCGTCACTTACGGGCCCTTAAAAGGACGCGGGTTTCGAGTCCGTTGTCATCCCCTTACGTGTTAAATTACTCTGGGACACGATACGGTAGGAAAAAGGGGAGAAGGGAGGGGGAGGGGGGGAGGCGTGGTGACGCGAGAGGACTGCAACTCGACTCCGGATTGTCGGCGACAATGAGCCGGTGAACTTTCGATCCTCGACAAACACGATTTCGATATCTGCTTTTAAAAACCGGAAAATCTGTTTTCAAAAGAGGAGTAATATGACGAGGGACAAGCTAATCGGTGCACACACGTCACGCATCAAAATGCAGCTTTAGATAATAAGCTTTAAAGAAATTACGAAATCGGAGCATATTCCTCACGTACTGCAAATTATACGATAAAATCGTTTTTAATGAGCGAGCGATAATATATTATTGTATTTTTCCAACCAATAGCATTTCGGGTTTTAGCATGTTGAATTTTTTGCTTGCTTCCATCCCGAATTTGATTAATATGTAACATATCGATTGTTAAATATTCGTTTTTCACGAAGCGAAAAGTTTCTTCTGTTTTCCATAAATGGATTAATAATGATAGTAATAATGATCCAGTATAATATATTACTACCTTTAGATTCGTATCCTTATTTTCTAATGTTACTTTCACGTGGAAATTATTATTAATTATTATAAAATGTCATATTATAATTTAAAAATTTAGACTTGTTTAATTTATTCGGGAAAACTAACCACGCTGCTTATCGATATTAATGAAAGATAATGTTGAAGATATACAGAAGCTTTCCTGTTAGTCTCGTAATTAGTATTCAACAGTATGGAACATTAGATAATAACCGATATATTTGAATTTTATACATATACTTCTCTATCTGTATGCAATTTTGATATTTTTCCGTAACGAGACGGTTGCTTTTTCTTTTTGTTTTTTGTACAACACGACGCGTTATACACAGATAGTTTTTCGCTCTCCGTTTATGAACAACAAAAGTCTTGCGAAAATGTTTGCGGATGGTCTCCAATATATCTGCGATATATCTATCGAAATATATTTTTGTGTATAGTCGACTTCACGAAGCCATTAGGTGCGATGCAATCTTGGAAATGGATCAGGCTTATCCGATGATATGATAAACTTTAAAAATTTGTTTGAATGACTGATATCGTTTTTACAAATCTTCTCGACGTATTATTATAAATTTTTTTATTATAAAATTCTTTATATATATATAAATTATTTATAAAAGCAATAGTTTGTAAAGATAATTTTCCGTACGTATATTTAAAAAAGTACTATAATTAAATACATAAAATTCTTAATCACAAAGAGGAAATTGAAAGATAAATGTTTAATAAGTCTTTATTTTATTATATCAGAATTTATTATTTTCCACATACCTACCTAATTCATTCTTACGGATGCAACACAGATATCCAGTGATCACATCTCGGATATCTATTGGATACCGAAATGTCCCGCAATATATTCAGTCATTCAATATCCAAGAGATATCTGTCACTATTTCCCGTCTATCCGTCTCCGATATAGATGATTGTACAACGCAAGTTCGATCATAGAGAGATGTATCTCTCTAGAAAACAACCGCGGAGAAACGGATAGAGACGCTAAACAGTTTCATCTCGATATCAACGATTTCGTCCGATCCACGAAGAGACATTGCGCTGCGGATGTCACGAGACAAGACGAGAATTGCGACGAGAATGGCGACAAAATGTAGAGCACGGATATATCGAGTGGATACTAAGCGAGAAATAAAAATAAAAAAGAGAAAGAAGAGAAAGAGAGAGGAGGATGAGAAAGAGAGAATTTATGGATAAAAAGATAGAAGTGGAGAGATCAGGGGGGGATTAGAAGAGAGATGAAAGTGCGATGACGCGAGAACGCATTGATTGAAGTGCCATGTACTTACTTACGTTACTCAGGATACGTCGTGTGTGCCGACTGCATGTGCAGCGAATGCAGAATGTGGGCTGTGTAGGTGCATTGTCCCTCGTGATTACGCTGCTAGCTTTACCGTTTTAGAACAAAGGACACGAGGAGCGACGCGCGTAAATACTTGTACGCAAGTTGCTTCAGGAGTACGTGAGCGATGTGAAAAGTTACAAGTAAGCAATTAATTTTACGCGTTTTTCATTACGCAGCGACAGATCGCGCTATAAGACGTTTGATAAGTACTCTTTTACTATTTTTTAAATATTTTGATACGTAAATTTTTAAATAAATTTTTGCTTAAGAAACAAAGAATAATCATACTTACCTACCTAAGTGAAGTGCATCGCAACGAATGTTCAATAAATGTCAATAAAAATATTGACTAGAAATATGAGTACTTTTTTCCCTGAGATGTGTCGAAGTTTCGCTGACCGTTTTATTTTTTATCGTTCCATTTCCAGCTGATGATTTTAAAGTTAAGATCTTTCGAAGCGCAATTTATCGGATCCGTAGGAAATGATTCATGCATGACTTGATTTAAGCTTTTCTTCTAAGTACTGTCTCGTTGATATTACTCACAGTTTGTTAGTTTGCTTAAAGAAAAAGCTTTTTTGCAAGTGAATGAATGATTGTGACAGTGAATTAATGATTGTTGCTCTTCTGTGAAAAATGTTTAGATACACGAACGTGCATCTCCGTTTTAATAAATCGTAGAATTTCATAGAAAAGTTATGGATATCTTTAATTTGCTATTTTTAGAGAATTCATAACGTTGTATCATTCTTTTTGACGTTTATCCGTAAGGAATTTAGAAACTTGTAAAATATAACAAAATAAGCATCTTTAATTGGTGATTTTTCTCGCTCCATGTGAATTTTATCCCTCGTTTCATTTCTATGAGACAGTACAGACGGTGATACAAATGTGAATTAATAGATTTTATCAACTGACACGCTTCTCGATCCGTTCGAATTCCATCAAAGAGTCCATTCGTTGATTTTATTTTGAAAACGGAATACTATGTTTTATTTCTGTGTCAATTTGTTTATAGGGAGACCTCTTATGAAACCGCACAACAATTAATTTTAATCCCCGCGCGGAGTTCGGATTTTTAATATTTTTATGTGAACACTGTCGATGCGCGTTCCATTGTTTCGTTGCTATCTCTTTATGGGCGCCATAGTAAAAAAAAAGCGCAATTTAAACGTATTCGTATTTTTATTCGATCGTTCGTCGATCTCGCCGAATATCGTTGAATCTAGGAACGTTTGCCGATTACCTCACACCAAGCTCGATGATGATCATCAATGTAGATCAGCTCGATACAGTTCTTAAGTTCTTAAGAGGAAATTCGAACGACGTGTATTATATGGTTCAACGATCATTATTTAGCGATTCATTACGAAACGATCGGCTGTACAATAAGAGATTCCGGATCACAAATATCCGTATAAAACACGGTATTCCAGGCGAACCTTCTCCTTAATTGACGTCTATAGATAGGTAGTATATAATGTGAGAGAGGCGATATTTTCATAGCTCTACCGTTCTGTTTAATAAAATTATTCGTTTAGATACTTATCACAACAGGTGGAATATATCGTAGGAACCCTGCCTGTGTCTTATGTTGTATACGTTTGTGTTTGTTTGCTGCGTGTCTATGTATATATGTCGTACATGTGTGTGTGTTCAATTTTACAACCACAGCGAATCCCGATTACATCAGGTATTGTACGATGCAATTTCAGCAAGTTTAAATTTCTGTAGATACACATGTGGAAATCGGTTTTTCTCCGCGCTTATATTCACATGGCAGATGGAAATGCGACATTGCCGTGAGGTTCACTATCTTTCGTCTATCGAAAATTGAACTCGAAATTGCATCGATTTTAATCCCTGAATTATACAAACGAAGTTTTTCCGATCACTGGCTCACAGTGCGTTCCCCTCGGCGCACATAATTCCAAATACAAATTTACACTTTGCGTAAAGACTATTTACAGGAGAAACGATCAGAGAAAAGGATACGGTAATCGACCATAATTAAAATATCGGGCGTCGCACAATCAAGGACGGTTTAAAAATTTTCCTTCTCGTATATCCGCGCAAAATCGAAGAATCGCTATCAATATATATATTATACTATTTACAAAGATCCCGGGTAATATATATCGAGGATTCTCGAACGTAAACAGAATCTAATTTCCGTCCGTCAATTGCGGTACCATGAAATTTTGCATCCTGTTTTAATACATTGACAAACTGAGTTGGAACGAGGAACGATGCGCTATTATTATATTGTATCTCGACAAACCGGAAGGGAAACCGTATGAGTTCGTAACCAGCTTTCGTCACCCGTAGCTCACAGAAGCGACACAAAATCATTATAATCACAGTTTAGTTCTCTGCATAATTGCGCGGACTAGCACAAATATTTCTAATTGGCCCGATAGAAAAAGATATAAGTCAAAATGTCTTGCTTTTTCTCGAAAAGATAAAATGACTAAAAAAATGGGATATCCATTCTCCAATACTAAATATAATATCATTTTTATTATTACAATGTGATCACACAACATTGTATCAATTTAACGCATCTTTTTTTGATAATTTATTTCGAGATGAACAAATTGACTTATATAAAGCCTTTTTATCGAGCATCAAAAATAATTTTACGAAATTATTTGCAAGAGATAATACTTTTCTAGATAATAACAAAGATGTGAATAGACATGAATTAGTCTACTATGCTCAGAAAACGTAGAGTTTCAACTTATTGAGTTTATATTCTAACGGAAATAATATTCTAACAATAATTTTTTATTTATTGCTATTACATATTATTAAAATTTGCATAAGTAAAATATTTTTATATATTCTTTTATCTACGAGTATTTTAGATTAGCTTCCCTAGTAATTATGAATACACAATCACGAGAGAAAATTCTTATACATTTATACAAATGTTTTGAGTAAAATGATGACTGCTAGAACGTGTGAACTCACTCATTTAAAAATAAAGTAGAATGTAGAGTACAATTTAAATTGTACGAGATAATTTTTCTTATATAATTGAGATATAAAAGCGAATCAAAACTCTACATTTCTCGCGCATACTCACATTTATCCACATCGTCCAGAGTCCGCATATTAGAAAAGCATTTTTAAATTCCAACGCTCTCGAATTACCGCTGCGCCGCGTCGCGCCGAGGGGACAACCGTGTCCGTGTCCGTGGTATCGTGGGATCGATCAGGGGATGTCGCAGGACGATCGGAGGACGTCCGTCAGTCCGTGTCGATTCGCGTCGATATCGTGCCAACGTGCGTGCGTTCGCCGTGTCACTCGACATCGATCAGCCAGACGGCGCGGTCCAGCCGAGAAGGCGTCGCCGTCGCATCGTTGACGGTGATCATCTTGTTCAGGGTCGTCGTCTCCCGCAGCAACCGCACGCTACCCTCGTAAGTCGTCGGACGGTGTTATTGCGAGGACGTCCGCGGTGGTTGGCCGTTGGGCGGCGGCGGAGGCGGGGGCGGCGGTTGCGGGTGCACCTGGTGGGACAACAGACTATGCGCCTGCACGTGGGCCGCCGCCGGGTGGTGATGGTGATGTTGATGGTGATGGGAGTAGAAGATAGGCTGCGCCGTGGTGGGCGCGCACGAGGTGCCGACGCCGACGCCGACGCCGACGCCGACGCCGACGCCGACACCGACGCCCACTCCGACGCCGACCGAGTGCGACAGGGCGGAGGTCGCACCTACCGAGGACGGCACCGGAGGTCCCGGTGGTCCCGGCGCCGTCACCGACACGCCAGCGGAAGCGCCGGTGCTGGCTGACGCTTCGTGGTACAGAATCGGCACCCTGACTAGCCTCTGGGTCGCATGGGCCATGTTCGCCGCTTCTAGTTCAGCGGCCAACTGCCGTTTCCACTTGTTCCGCCGATTCTGGAACCATATTTTCACTTGGGTCTCTGTCAACCTGAGCGAGGCGGCGAGACCGGCGCGCTCCGACGATGAAAGGTAGCGCTTCATGTCAAACGTGCTCTCTAGTTGGAACACTTGCGACCGAGAGAACACTGTCCTAGTCTTCTTCTTGCGCTTTATGCTATTCGACTCGCGACCGTCTACGCCAACTTGCACGTTGTTTTGACCGTTACTATTGCCGTTTCCACCGCCACCACCACCACCGCCGCCGCCACCACCACCACCACCACCACCACCACCAACACCACCACCACCACCACCACCACCGCCCACCGAAGTGCCATGGAGACTTGTCGATGTCGATTCGCCTTCACCGTCGGCATCCGCACAGTCGTCACCTTCACCGAGATCGTCGTGCGCCTCGTCACCACTTGATGGACTCCTCGCGCGATGTAGACGATCATCGCCGTTGTCATCGTCGAGTTCGTCTGGAGGAAGATACACGTGTTGATTTCAATCACCATACAGCTTCTCTATTTATAAACTGCTTTTCAATGTAAAAAAATATGCGATTTTCACACACATGTATTTATTTCGAATTTTTTTTTCATGTGTTTTTTGTTCTTCTAGAACCTATCGAAACTATTCTTGCTTATCGATTATCATTAATATTATTATATCGTTGTATCAATAGACACGAATTTTCTCTTAAAATTGTTATATATACATATATAACGTTTTTTTAAACAAAGAAAATTATAATTACTTTTCTCTTCCAATGCAATTATCTTTTCTCACAATGAAAAGCTTCCGGACACTTTTTACTTAGAATCGATAGCTCCTCGTAGAGTTATATTTTTCTGTTAATTATCTCTTTTGTTTCACAAGTTACTGAAACAAAGATCTTTTTATTTACGAGGATTATTATCCTTCAACTGGGATTATTCTTAACAAGTAACGCGGGATAAGTCTGATTAATGGCGCAAAAATTCGCGGAGATCAGAGAATTGCGATATCGTATAACGATAACAAATAATGATATTTGTAATGTGTGTGAAGTATGAAAGACACATCATGTATATTTATCGATATAATCAAATCGTTAACGAGAGAAAGGTAAACGCGTTAATCGCTTTTCTTTTTAAACGCGATCCGTATACGTCAATCAGTCCGGTGAGAGCGCTTTGAATTTACAAATTCTCTCTCACGCGCGTTCCGATAAATCGCCATTATACATTTCTCTATCCGTATTGAATATTTAATCAATTAATAGAATGCTAATTAATATTCTATTAATCCATTTTGACATAATTGCTGCGTATTGAATTCCCTATGCCGCTATCGATGCAAATGCATCATCCAATGACATTATTTGCGATGTATACCTACATATTTGTATAAAATACCATTATACAGTCGTGTGTCTTTTGCGATGAGAACGTGAGGGAGACAATAAAACATGCAATAATTTATTCATTTCCTACAAATATTTTTTCTATTGTTATGTCTTTATTAACTGGTGTGCGATATTCCATGTATGCAAAATCGAGGATAAATATGATCGTTTTATTTTTAGCGACAATATGTCATTAATATGTGTGTAGAATGTTTAATCCTTTCTCTCTACAAATGATCGTTGTGGCACAGACAAAAAGTCGGCTGAAACGAAACTAGATACGATACATTTTTATAATCAATAATTTGATATTTGTTATATCGGAAATATAATCGAGCAGAACATATTTTTAAAAATATGTGCTTTTCAACTTTTTTTGTTCGTAAAGTGAGAATCATTATTATTACCATTAAAACAAGATTTATTAAAAAATCTGTTGATTTTGTATACAGCCTTAAATATATTTTCTCTTTTTTTTCTTCTCATTTTTTTTTACAATTGCTTTAAATATATTCGCTTATTTTCGAAAAAAATGGCTGATTTTGAAAAAAATTTAATTTTCAGCCGTATCAAGATTTATAGAAAAAATAAAAATAACGCAACTAAACACTAAGCAGTTGTTATTATCGTTATCATATATACTGTTAAAGAATTAAGCGTTGTAAGATGGAACTAATTGATAATTGTGCAAGTGTGTTCATAGGTGGGAATGGTAACTGTCTAAGTGCTTAGGCAAGGTGGCAGAAGCAAAACGATCGTTGGGTAAGGCGATCGACGTTGGTTTGTCATGATGGAAGCCGTGGAAGCCTTACGCGTTGTATACGCGAAGATATACACATAGATACACGAACGCGTCTATAATGCGCACACAGACAATATATCTGTATATCTATAGAGGTCCCCCGCGTTACCTTCGTTTTCCTTCGTCTTTTCTTCGCGATCTATACGAGTTGGCGATTTCATGTTTCAATCGTCTTGAAATATCAGTGCATCTTGTGTATAACATTTTTTAGGAATTTCTTCAGTCGAGAGCACACATTTTTGAAGTTGATCAAGCTGAGAAAGTTTTGTATTATTATCAAGCAGAGAGAAGTAATAAAATTTTTATGTAATCAAAAATATTTATTTATTTTTCTCAGAAGCATATTTTTGAGATATAGATAAATATTCTACTTTTCTTTAGAATAATTTAATTATTACAATAATAATTATTAAATAACGATTAAAAGGAAAGTCTATTTTGGACACATCAGGCATATTGAATATCTCGTTTCTTTATATTATTCTTAATTATATGTTTCGGTTTCCACTTAATAAGAAAATTTCAAAAAAGATAACTTCACATTACTTTTGTCTGATTCGGTGAAAGTTTTATATTATTAAGCAGAGAGAAGTAATAAAATTTTTATGTAATCAAAAACATTTATTTATTTATTTTTCTCAGAGGCATATTTTTGAGATATAGATAAATATTCTACTTTTCTCTAGAATAATTTAATTATTACAATAATAATGATTAAATAACGATTAAAAGGAAAGCCTATTTTGGCATCAGGCATAAAATATCTCGTTTCTTTATATTATTCTTAATTATATGTTTCGGTTTCCACTTAATAAGAAAATTTCAAAAAAGAGAACTTCAGATTACTTTTGTCTGACTCGGTGAAAGTTTTATATTATCAAGCAGAGAGAAGTAATAAAATTTTTATGTAATCAAAAACATTTATTTATTTATTTTTCTCAGAGGCATATTTTTGAGATATAGATAAATATTCTACTTTTCTCTAGAATAATTTAATTATTACAATAATAATGATTAAATAACGATTAAAAGGAAAGCCTATTTTGGCATCAGGCATAAAATATCTCGTTTCTTTATATTATTCTTAATTATATGTTTCGGTTTCCACTTAATAAGAAAATTTCAAAAAAGAGAACTTCAGATTACTTTTGTCTGACTCGGTGAAAGTTTTATATTATCAAGCAGAGAGAAGTAATAAAATTTTTATGTAATCAAAAACATTTATTTATTTATTTTTCTCAGAGACATATTTTTGAGATATAGATAAATATTCTACTTTTCTCTAGAATAATTTAATTATTACAATAATAATGATTAAATAACGATTAAAAGGAAAGCCTATTTTGGCATCAGGCATAAAATATCTCGTTTCTTTATATTATTCTTAATTATATGTTTCGGTTTCCACTTAATAAGAAAATTTCAAAAAAGAGAACTTCACATTACTTTTGTCTGACTCGGTGAAAGCCGGTGTTCGAGACCTCAGTTGCGAAACAATGTTAACATTTCCTTTCGACCACGGCGCGGCGCGCGTTTTCCCTCGGATTATCCTTAATAAGCCGTCTCGATCTGCCTGAGTAGGCGAGAGCGGGGCGAGAGGCAGGGAAGAGAATCGAACTCACCTCGCTGAGGAAAAGATGCGGACGCGGGACTGACGCGGCTGAGGGTGCCGACCACGTCGCTTGGTGAGGGATGCTCGAGCGTCTGCAGGCTGTGCGCCGGCCTCCATGGAAACGGCCAGCCGGCGCCGCCGAGTAGAACGCCACGAATGCCGTCGGCGTCGACAATGTCCGGTGATTGGCCGGCAACCTGCACGGCATTGCTGAGGGCGGACGAAGCCGCGGCGGCCAGCCGCGAATGATGCTGATGCTGCTGTTGTTGCTGCTGATGGAGATGCTGTAGTGTCGACGGGTAGAATAGGCCGCCGATGCCGACTGGGTATCGACTTGCTATCAATCTACAACAAGAGATGACAAAAGTCGTTTTATGATCATTATTAAATACGATGTAATATAGATCCAAGGTTTTGCGAATAATATTGTAATAATTAAAATCAAAACGAGAGAAGCAAGATTCTTTCGTAATCAAGATTTTTGTGTCTAGTAAATCCTATATAAATTTCAGATAAACTTTATTTTGATTTTTGAGAATGTATCGATTAATTCGGAGTGAAATTTTTTTCTTAACTAAAATGTTGAGACATAGGTAGCTCCTCGAAATCAGAAACGATTGAAAGCAAAGGATATCGAATTTTCAATTTGCTTTCTGAGAAATTGAAAAAAAATTTTTTCACACATTTATATGAAGAAAACTTCTACTCTTCAGAATTCTCATTTGGTTTTTTTGTTATAACGATTATTATAACATATGTTTTAAGACATGAAAGATTTATACATTAATATAATCTTATAATAATTTTTCTTAATAGTTAAATGTAATTATTATAACATAATGCAAACGTGAGGAATAATAGGAGTAATTAAACGTCAAGTATCAATTGGTATAGATACTATTTTATAGACAGATCGTGCCAAGTTTGTGAGTTTCGTTTAATATGCGACTAAAAAAGAAATCACCGAAACATCACGAACAAATCGAATATGGTCTCTAGCTTTGTTTATAAAAGAAATTTATGAACTGTCGCCACACGTGTAAATATACGAATAAAGTCTAGTGTGCGTCGCGGGTATAGTTTGAGCATGCGGGATCGTTACGTTCGGGATAAGTGCCGTCGCTCGTAGCTCGTAGCCGACGGCTATTACCATTCAGATTTACTCAACCACTCGGGAGAAAGCAAAGCTCTTCACTGAATAGAATATATTTGGAAACGGTGTTTGCACCGCAACAATAGCTGGACGTGCTACGAATAAACGCTCGACTGGTTATTAAGAGCAAAAATCCGCTTAGAGCAAGAAGCTCTCGAGAAAATCGTCGCGTTGACCAGGGGAGAAGCATACCTGCGCGTCGCGGACCCTTCCGGTGGCAAATTCAGTAGCAGCTTTATGCGGAAACCTTGATTAACACGTTGAATGCTGTGCTGGTCACTAGTAAACGGCACTTGAATTTTTAGTGGCGCCTTGCCGATCACCAGTGATTGGTTTGCTGACCCGTCGCTACCAAATTCACAAAATATACAAAACTCGTGCAAAATAACATTTCTACATATAATTAATATTCAAATAATAGTCTCTAAAGCAATAAACGTACTATGTATATCATAATTTTGCATAATTCACAATCGTATATTTTATTGATACAAATCCAACACAGTGTGAAAATTTCACTCCGGCGTTGCTAGAGGGACAAACGAATTAGAGTCGGTATCCAATGTGTTGAAATTATTTTTAATCATAACATAGTTTCCAATAAAAAACGTAGTTTCTTTAAAAAATTATGTAAATACGACATCAATATAACAGTGTAAACAAAATTATTACAACAAAGCTTCTCTGAAATTTTGCGAATTTAGTGGCTTTGTTTTGGTCGGAATCTTCTTTAGATCGTTTATCGGTAAATCTGTCTTTGGGTCTCTTCACGGTTGGTTGTCCTCTGATTGTTATTTCGCCGCTTATGTGCTTTCTCTCTTTCTTTTCCGTTACTTCCGATCGCAGCTAAGCGCCATTGTTGCAGCTGCACGCGTCGAAACTTAATGCGACAGTAACCGATTTGTGGTGAACAGAAATATAGGCAAGCAGGATCCGCCGGTCGACTGGCCGATATCGGCAGGCAGGGCAGGTTGGTCAGGCCGAGGAGGCTTCGGAAGCCTTAGTACTTTCCCGTGTTTCTTCCTCGCTTCCCCGTTGTAGTCCGTCTGCTGCTGAAACGAGCGATCTGATCTCGTTTCGATACGCGCTCGCCACATGAAAGCGCATTTGACTTTGTTTGCCATCGTATGAGTGGCACTTTACGCTCATTTCTGGCCTCGTTTGCGATGAAGATATGGCAAACAATTTATTTGTTCTAATATTCCATCTCGCGTTCTAATATATACCATCAGTTTTTTAATAGTTGGTTACATTTATTTTATCCGAAAATATTCTTTACTCTTCATCTTGAGATAACGTAATGCACTTTTTTAAGAAATTTTGTAATAATGATACTATTGTCTTGAGAAGCTTAATATATAGAATTCGATTAAATAGACAGCAAATGCGTTATAAAATGCGAACCCTTTTCGTTCTTCAAGCAAGAGATGGTTTACGAAATCTATCTCTTATTCGCTGAATCGATTGGATATTGAGCTTCTTTTTAACTTTATCTTCTTGTATCAACGATAATCGCACTTATGTAAGTTAATGCCACGTCGATTCCACACGTGTCAATCGTTTATCACTAGGAGGAAGTCACGTTAGGCGATAGGTAGGACATAACAATATAACGACAACGATGACGACGACGAGGCTGCCTGGGATCGAAGTAAAGGAGGAATTAAGACCCTTCCTAAGAGAATTCCTCAATGACACGCGATCTTTGGTACTCCTCTTCCCCACGATTCTCTCGGCATCGAGACGAGATATATCGAGGTATTCTCAAGAAGGCTTCGCGCGGCTAACGGGAGAGGAGAAATGATGGCCCGGGTACACACAAATGCCCCGGAAAAGATAAAGGAAATCTGACAACCGCCTGTTTTGTAAGCATTCAGAGACCCTTCTCTGAAGGAGCAGGTATAAACACCAAACACTCGGATCTCTCTCGGTGAAGAGATCCACCACCATTTACTGCCTAATTCTGCAGATCTTACGTCTTAGACTGCCGCGAACACTCAATGTGGCTGACTAGGTTTACGAGTCTTACTCTCTACGTAGGTAGGCACTCAAGAACTTTTCTCAGCGGTCTCCTCCTTTTAACACGCTCTCTCGAATCTCTCTTAGGTTATCAAGCATGCATTTGACTCGCGTGACTCGCCTTTCCGTTTCTCTCCTGTCGTCGATGATCTTTCGAGTGTAACAATTATATTTAAGCATTCATATTTGATTTCCAGTTTTCTATTTTGTGCAGCCTTTTGATTCTGTATGTAATAATATTTTCATTTTTAACTTAACCCTTAAGTACACACCTTAGTTTTTGGCACCCTTACTACGCATGATGGGTCTTTCGTGTCGTGAATTAATTTTCATCATTTTTACAAAAATAATACTATATAAAAATTATTAAGCATTTTTTACATATATATTTTGACATCTTTGAAAAGAAAGTATTTGTATATTTGTGTATTGTAAAGTTGTATATTTATTATAAATTGTCATATAAAATTGTTGTATATAATATTGTTGTATGTAAATCAAAGAAAAGAAATTCGCAGGACACATGAATGACTCAAAGGTATATATTAAAGATTAATTTGTTTATTTTATTACTTATAAAGTAGTTGAAAAAAGAAAGAATTTTTAAAAGAAATAATTAATAATTTTTATTCATGCTGTTACACACACACACACGCACACACACACACACACACACATATACACACACATATATGTATGCATATTCGTAATGAAAATACGAAATAAATTTCTAACAAGACAAATTAATTGAAAACTAATTGGAAAATGAATTTTCTTATTTGTTTGCTCTATAGATTTCTAAATTATCGGTTTTATATCTTCTAAAATTCAATATCACGATAATAAAAATTCCTTCTTATGATTTCCCTGATTGGAAAATTTGATTTAAATTTATTCTTATATTAAGGATTTGATACTATAATTGGTTACGTGCAGAAATATTAATTTGCAACTCTTACCGCCATAATAAAAATTCTTTTTAATAAATTCGCTTCTTTTCTTTTTAGGATTTATTTCATTAGGCCTATATAAATTTTTAATACGAGACGCGCTCGAGTTATCTTTATTGGGCATTTCCGTTAAAATTTTCCTTCCGTGTCTTCAATGACGTGTTATACCGCTTGCTTGTATTGATTATTATTCTACCTCTGCTTGCGCGCTCAGTAAGTGCCATTCTCAAATATAAACTCTTTATGCCGTTAACGATCGCTCGTAATACGATACGTTTCGTCGTGTATCGTTACACCGAGGGTAGTTAGGAGCGCAGCGAAGAAAGAGAAGTCGATCGCGTTCGCTAGCGAAAGTGCGCCCAAAGCGGTTTGCAATCTGTATGTTCAACATGCGATCATCACGTTGTGCTTTACACAGAAAAATAAAAACAAAAGGGCGAAGAAAACGGCGAAAAATAGATTATCGGATTATTAATGAGGCAAAATAAATGGAAAAGAAGTAGATGGATGGGATAAATTTTCAAGTTATGTTTATTACATCGACTCGGAGAGAATGTTAAGAAGCATTCTTTTGTACATATATTCCTTTTGCATATTACTTATTTCAATCCGATTTTTAATTTCTCTCTTTCCCCATACGTGTGTGCGATTGCAACACGATGAAATCTATTGTTAACACTGTGTCTTATAAAGCGTCGTCAGGATGACCCAACAACGATTTATTGGCTTTCAAAGCGTTCGACTAAATCCGCTAGCTGGCTTCGTTACATTATTGGCTTGCGATAGACGGAACGACGAATCTATTTCCATGTTTACAGCAATAACTCGGTAACTCATATACATATGTGTATTCTAAAGAAAATTATTATTACTGTAAAAATGTTTCTTGATACACGAATTTTTAGATAAACTTGAAAGTTTTGTGAAGAAATAATATAGAACTGATATAGTTATAACAAGTTTCTTAAAATTGATACATATTAGAAGTATGACATGCTAATGTGTTATCTATTTATATTGTAATTCCATTTGGACTCTTATGTCAGTCATGTCTCCTTGTGTGACTTTTTAATCAAGGATTTGCTACTTCGTAGACGAAGCAGCGTCGAATGAAATCGGAGGGAATTGTATTCAACGCAATTACGATCCGTGATCCATACTGCCGCCGCCATCGCTCATCCCGAGCATTTGTTCCCAACGTCGAAACATCCATATCGCTCGCGAATAGGCGATCATACACAATAGGCTTTATCGTATCTTCCTTTGAAACTTGTAGCGCGATCCCACCCTAATTAACGAATCATTTCATCAGTGCTGTAATTAACGAGGCGGTCTCTGTCGCGGATTATATCAGACGGATCTTCTGTTCGCGGTTCTACTGTGTTCGCGGTAACGTTTTTGAATGTAAGCCTTCGTGAAATCGCGAGCAAATCGAAAAAAAAATATTTTCACGATACTCCGCGCCAGAATCAATGGACCGCGCGAACGAATTCGAAACGTATTGAGAACGAACAAGATGGACGCGCGTGAAGAGATAATTAATTCTTCTAAATATAGGGCTTGCGATGAAATCCAGTTACTTTTTTACCCAACGTAATTTTTCAGAATAAATACATAAGCCGTTTCCTTTAGCCGAATTTCATGTACGTAACAATTTTAATTAAATATAAAAATTTAATTAAATATAAAAAAATTTAGCAAATTAAAATTCAAATAAGGTAAGAAAGGAGACTGTGAGCTAAATTAAGTGTTTGTACAACAAATTCAAAATTATATTAACATAATTAAAAGTTAGAATCTACAAATGTTTTGACCTCAACTTTAGGTTGTGTTCTTCACAGTGTAATCGCAAAACTAACTTTAAATTATAACAGATATATACGTAGCTCAAATATGCTTTGGTAAAACTAAAAATTACAATTTTAATTAATTTAAAGCATGGCATCTTTAATAAGATTTATTCAGAATATGATGTATACGTGTCAATTATGAAGATACGAAGATCTTCAAGTCGCTCATTAAAGAGGAGTCGGATGCGATTGTTACAATTTCATAAAGCGCGCATGTTATACCGGGCGTATCCAGCGCGTAAATCCCTGTGCGAGTACTTACTCCCTTGTAGAGAAATATTATTATTTGATCAGTTAAGTTATATATATATATATATATATATATATATATATGTATACATATATATAGAAGATGGATAGTGCTCTGCTGAGATCGCATGGCGCCAACTTCTCTCTTCACGACCTTGGCGAACGAGAATCTCAGGCTGGTAGAGCGGCGATTTAATAATAAATCGAGCCTAGAACTTGCGCACTTCCTCCCGGAAGAGACGTAAGGGCTGCTCACTCGGCAGTAAATGGGCCGCGGGATAGGTAGCCTGTTTCTCGAGGGAATCTTAGACTCCTTAACCTTGGACTATACGTGTACGGCGTTTCATCCGCATCCATTATGCACTCTACGCCTAATTGATTTTTTGCCGTCCCCTTCTCTTATCGATGCGCGCGTTTCGATAACAAATTTCGGTTGCCAGTTGCTCGTGACGTTAATTAGCGTGCTCGCACAATTATGCCCTGGACACGCGCGCGCGTTTTATGTATGTATGTGTGAAAATTGCGCAAACGCGCGCGATCATCGCGTAATTCTATACCATCACGCGAATTTTTGTTGAATTGCATTTAAACGCGTAAATGGATCCGAACGGAATATATATATATATATATATATATACGCATTTGTAATTTTACGTATCGCCGCGGAGTGATTATTACAAGCGAGACGCGCCTCTTTCGTAACTCTTTGTGATGTGTGAATTATGCCGTGCATTACCAGGAAATTTGCACCGTCATTGTATCCTTTTTGCGTTTGCAAGTTGCATTTGTGTGTGATTTGTGCATTCCTCATCGTTATTTAAAGAAGAAAACAATTCGATTATTTTATACACATCATCGCACACGTATCATGGATGTACAACAAAAACTTTGCAAAAATCCAATTTATTCAATTTTAAATGAATTAATGTTCAATTGCATATTAATTAATAAATTCTTTATAAATCTGATAAAGACAAAGGTGTTTACAAATCAGAAATATTTCACGTACACTTCGAAGAGTTTTACCGGCCATAAAGACGATGCCAAAATTCCCATTTCTCAGTGAAAATGGAATTATCTACGTACTTTTGAAAAGAAAATCTGTTTATTACAGTTTAGGTACCATTTATCTGCCGCGATAAGTTCGTTTGCGTGACGGGCCCCACTCGACGCGGCTTTTCTCTGTTAGCGAAGTGTACCCCAACGGTGCATACGAGTGGAACTTAATCAAATGGTAAACGGGTGGAAAACAAGCAATCGTAGCCGTCGTGTCGGCAGCCAAGCATGGCGAGGACGCGGAGAAAGGGCGCGAACGGGGACGAGAACGAGAACAGAGGGAGGGGGAGGAGGTGGGTCGTCAATCGAGGAGGGGGTGTAAATCTGATAAAATCATCTCGAACCCTCGAACTCTCTCTCTCTCTCTCTCTCTCCTGCCCCTTACGGCGGGCACAGTACCGTGCTCAGATTCCTCGTAGATATATCCGATAGCATGCGGGGGTCCTCCTAAATAACGTAAGTAATGTAAGAGGGTGGTGTTGTTGCTACGGTTGTTATTAAATGAGACAGCCTAATAGGCCCATTACGGTCCCCTCGTCGGTCCATTCCCACATAATATAATCCTCACCGCACGCGCTCGCTCGTTGTCGTTACCCTTACCGTTTCGCCACCCCCGTGATATGTCGTGTATCTTGATCCGGGCGAGCTCACGCCTACAAAAATCTTCGGTCGACGACGCGACGGCTACGAAGACCCTGGATACATCCCTTTCCGCCCGGTAATCCAAGTTGACGGGTGCGGACATTGGGTCGTGAAACACGGTGTTCCGCATCAACCGAAAAATATCTCGAGCTTCATTTGAACAATTTGGAGTTGATTTTTCTTTCGGTCAAAGATGTCGAGGAGAAAACTCGTTCTGACTTAATTCTCAATTTTAAGCTTTATTTTTAAGCTCCTTGATAAAAAGCAAGTCTTAATAAAGTTTTTGTTAAAAGTCGACGAGAAATTAATCAAAAATAAAGTTTTATTATTGAGATATTTCCAGGATATTAACCTTTTACTAGAAAAGATACTTTCTTACATATTTTTGTATAATTGAGGAAGAGCTTCTTAAATTAATCGAAATTGAGAGAGAGAGAGAGAGAGAGAAGGGGAGAGCTATAATTTTGAAATTATAATTCGTAAAAATATATTTTCTTTAATTATAATTCCTAAGTTTTTTTTTAACAATAATCACAACGTTGCATATTGCGAATATTAAGGCTCCCTCGATTTTTATTAAATGAATGCTCTTATTAACGCGCGTGATGCAGTTAATGCAATTTATACATCGCTAATGCGAAACGCGTCCCATCGTGCATTCGTACACGCGTTTGTGTATAATTATGCGAATAACGGTGGTGAAGAGTCGGATATTAATCTATCGCAATGGTGTTGTCGAATCTCTCGGGTCAAAGCTTTGCGAATGCGTGTTTTTATCGTGGAAAACGCTAGCGCGGCGGAGTTTCTAATTGCCTGAGAGAGGGCGCGGTCTTAATTTATTCAACAATTCCGCCAATTACGCGAGCGGCGAATATGAATAACGACGATGTTACGAATTAATTAATCATTAGCAAGTATTAGCAACTCCATTTACCGACACTTTTGCATTAATATTAAATGGCAACGGCATTGAATTAGCCGTTTAAACGATGGCGTTTAAATCGTTAAATTATGCAGAAGGACTCTTTTCCTCTCCTTTTTTTTTTTCTTTCACAGATGCCCGTTAGGAATTTCGCTAATCACGTATTGTAAATACAAGTTAAATTATATTATATAAATACAAATCAACATGTTTTATGTATTTTACTCGGGTAACTGACGTACCCCCCGTTCTA
Organism: Acromyrmex echinatior; assembly: GCF_024713525.1. Lineage (NCBI taxonomy): Eukaryota > Metazoa > Arthropoda > Insecta > Hymenoptera > Formicidae > Acromyrmex > Acromyrmex echinatior. The sequence goes on along the minus strand of NC_141856.1, from coordinate 10,289,471 downwards.
TGCGGTGAAATGAATGGCGATCGCCGATCAGTATAAAGGTTCGAATTTCGGCCAGTTATTTTGGCGGCACCAACCTATAAAATCGAAGGTCACATTGCCGCATCTGACTGAGTTTAATGTAACGGTATTGTATCTGTATGCATTGTGTATACCAATAAATGATGCGCGCTATACACGTGTTTACGATGTAAAGTATACTTGCGATGTGTATCGCATTATTAATGAAATCAGTTGTGCTATTTTTCGCGAAAAAGCGTTCGTAGAAATAAAGTACAAATTCTTGGGAATGACGCAAATCTTCCGCTGCTAATCGTTTTCAAGACCGAATTTAGAAACGCAAGGTTTCACTTTCATAAGTTTCTTACCGAGAGGCTACTTGCGCTTATACTATGATATATACTTACAGGATGTCATAGAAATTGCGGTCGTTTGAAATTAAAAGAAAAAGAAGACTAATTATTTTGACAGTTCTTGATACGTCAATAGCTTTTAAGGTTTCAAAAATCGATTAAGATGAAAAAACTTGAAGAGTCACAAAATACAAATAGTCGAAAAAAGAGGCTTATTCTTCATCTAAGCTTAAATGCACATTTCTGTTTTGTTTAGCAAGATATGGAAAAATGTAAATATTAAAATATGCGATGTTGAAAATTGAAGCGTCAGGAGAAAATGCAGGCAATTTTTCTTTCTTATAGAAAACAGGCATCTTTAGCGAAATTACATTCGTATAAACCTGTGTGACATCATTCGATATATATCGTCTATCTTTTATTTCCCAAAACGCGACATGTAAAATTCATTGACGCATAACGTCATTTAAATTTTGTATTCAGTTTAAAAATATTCTCCACGTACGTAAATAATGCAGAAGTTATTCTCAATTGACGGAAGTCAATTCGTCACTTCGATTCTTTATAATTTTATAGATATTACATAACAAAAACATGGCTGTACTATGACGAAACTGTACATTTTCGAACTGTACATTTTCGAGCAATTGATGAGTACAATTGTGATGTTAAATGCTCCACTAATTTTCATAATTATAGCAATATCGAGAACAATAATCTTGTTTGCTCTTACCGTACCTAAATTAATAATTACAAGACATCTTTTCGCAAATTGTGCTAATGAGAAATATTTAACATTATAAATATTGATTGAATGATAAAGTTTGGTGTACAAAAGCGACCGTTTTATGAAACTGATTTAGATACTCCATCGTCCAAGAGTTTCGTATATATTTACAGCTCTTTCTCATAAAATTTGTCAAAATTAGAAACGTAACGAAATTAGAAATTCGTCATCTAATAAAACCGAAAGCAACGTACCTCGATAGCATCGCGAGATCCGCCGACGCCTGATGTCCTAGTAGTGGATTGGTAGAGGCATCGCCGGGCGGCGAAAAGGTCGCGGCTGGACTGGTAGCACTGGTAGCACATCCGATACCGATACCCGTGGAATTCGCTCTGGGCTCCAGTCCGGTGTGACCGGCTGCAGACAATCCGCCGCGTTGACCGCCGGACAATCTCAAGGATGTGGGCGAGGATGAGATCCTTCCGGGGCTGCCGCACGACGGCGGGATTCTCTGCGAGTTCTGCGAGTTTGCTGGCGGTAACGGCGACGTCCGGTCGACGTCCGACGACTGTCTCTCGCCAGATCCCGTGGAAGTCGTCGAATCAACGGGCGGCGATTCCGGTCTGCCAAGGATGTTGGAGATACTGAAGGACGTGTACTGCGGATTGCAGGCAGGCCTGAGCGCCGGCTTGCTCACGGTGTCAAAGCTGAAGGAGTGGTGGTGATTACTCAGGCCGCAGCCAGACTTGCCGTTCTTCTCCTGCAATAGCAACTCCGCCGGTGTCGAGCTACTCCTGGAGCCCTCCAGCTCCAGATCCTCTTCCGACACAACCGACACTTCGATCTCCGTTTCGCCGGACATCCTTCGAGCCGGCCCGTCGGGGGAGATTCCTCGCTGCGGCACTTCTTCCGTGGCTAGCCCAGCTAGCCCGATACGACTTTTCGAACAAGGTCGGAGCTTTCGTTCCCGATGATAGCCGCGCGTCGTCGAGTACGCTTCGGTACTCGTTTATATTAGGGGATATCCGACGTCAACTGGTCGGTGGTTAAGCGATATCCCGCGTCGTTTTGCGCGACGCGACCCGGCGATTGTCCACCCCGGACAATCGCACATCAGGATGTCACACACAGGTACGTGGAGCGCGTTGCTGTCGTTGACTCAGACGAGGTTGATCGCACGACTCATCGGTAGTCGATGCGCGACCGTCGCCAGGACGTCCTCGCGCGTCGTCGTGGATCGCAGACGGATCGCTCGATCGCGCGACATTCGTAAGCGATACCCTGGACGACAGGATGATAGGAGACAAGACACTTGGACGGCCCACCCTTCGCGGAGTCGCCCTCTCCCCCTATCGTCCTTCCGCCACCTACCACACCCCCCTCTTTCTATCTTCACCTCTCTCCCTCTTTCTCTCTTACTCTCTCCTTTTTCACCACTACATGTCCGTTCCAGAGCCTGATACGTAACTTCTCCTCTCCTTTTCGCTTTCCGCTCTTCACCGTCCACCCGCGTAAGCGTAAAACGTTCCCGCGTGAGTAACACCGAGACGAGATGCCCTATCGTGTCGTCACTTAAATTTTCTCGAGTCACTTTCACTGATTGCCGATCACTCCTCACAAAACCGATGACATCGTATCGGTCGTCATCGCGGGAGAGTTGTTAATCGTGACGCCCGCAATTTATGGATTCTTCTGGATTGGAGAAACCGAAACCGCAATTTTCACACGATGATTTTCGTCGAGGACACGAGAAACTCGGAAAGAACTCGAAGACGTATGTCTAGCCGTTCGGATGGAGAGTTCGCAATTGGTAAGAAATATCGTATCGGTCCGTGCGAGTCCGACGACGCTGTATCCGCGTTGCGTTGCGTTGCGTTGCGTTGCGTCGCGTCGGAATTTCGACTCGCGCGCGTGTCGTCAGAGCGTCGGCGCGTACTGACAACGCGTTCGGTTGCGCGTTCACATTAGAAAGAGAGCGAGCACCCTCGTGTCCTGCGATACGCTTCGCGGTGACGGGCGAGTGACGGGCCGCGGCCGATGGATGCACTGTGCTCGCGCTATACTAAGGGTAGGAAAACGCCGGAGAAACCGCAGGTCACACGGACGGAGGAGAAACTCGTTCTCGCACACGCGTAAACGTACACACTTAGCTCGCGGCTCACATATGTATACTCGCGCGTTTGTTCGCTCATACGCGACGATACGAAGGCGAGAGGGTAGGAGCGCGAGGGTAGGAGCGCGAGGGGTGCGACAGAGGGGCAAGAAAGAGGGAGAACGGAGCGGCGAGGAGTAAGATAGAGAGAAAGGACGGTTCGGAGTCACGCTTCGAGAGTCACGGGGGTAGTTATTGCGCGCCGCGCGCGATAGCTAGACTGCGCGGGGTACGAGCGAGGGAGAGGGGAAGGCCGGCAGTGCAGTGGCTAGAACGGGGCGAATGGATAAATTAGAGAGTGTCGGAGGAAGATGGCAGGATGGAGCACGTTGACGCGCGCGCGGAACAGGGTGAGGAGGGGAGAGTGGCAAGCGAGCGCGAGGACGGCTAAGCTGCAAGTTACCAGAAGGGGTGTCGGTGCGGCCGGGGTAGGTGGCGGGGCGGGGCCTACGGCTTGCCAGGGGTTGGCTTTCCGGATTTCTCATAGGACGGAGGCGCGATCGATGACTCGCGCCGCACACGACTACCCGCTGGGGTAACCCTCGCCGCGGACCAATCGCGTCGGTCGCGCCGTCCTTAACTCGAAAGATACTCGCCCTCGACGCGCGGCGCGGCGGCGGCGGCGGCGGCGGCGGCGGCGGCAGCGGCGGCGGGTGAACGGGGTGGTTGTACGCGAGGCGACGTGAACGTGGAGGTCTGCGAGCGAGAGGGGACGCGAGGGGGAAAGAAGGATAGCGAAACGGGGGAAGCGGCGGAATACGCGCGACGGGGTGTGTGGGGGTAACACACAACCCGGTGGCGGTGGCCGTGCCACGCCGTGTTACTTATCCATTATAACACTCCAAGATCTTGATTTAAGCCTGCAGCCAGTGGTGAGCTTTTAACCAATTAGCCTTTATAGCCTACTCCCTCCGTCCTCCCGTTTCCCGTCGATCCCTCTCTTCGCCACCCTACTAGCTCGCCTCTCGTCGAGTCTCTTCCTACCGACGTGGCGCGCGATGGTAGCCGCCACGTTGGTGTACCTACGTATCCTATACCATGTCCTCGTCCACAACCGCACGATATACCCACCTAATTTACCGGCTCTCCTCCCCTCCTTCCTCTTCTCTCTCTCTCTCTCTCTCTCTCTCTTTATTTGTCTCTTTCTCTCAATGTTATCCTTCACTTGGCTTTTCTCTTTCTCTCTCTCTCTCTCTCTCCGTCTTTGCGCCTCCTCGTTATGTATGTATGAGCATTATGCGCGTTGGTGTATTAGCGCGGTGCATTCGCGCGTGCAAGTACGTTAAACACGTACGCGCCAGAAGATGCACATGCACGGTAGTATTGGATACTCATCGTTTAGTGGAAGAAGAGTGCTCTTGCGGCGGCACTAGATATACGCTGCAAGGTAACGCTAATTAAGAGTGGACGCGATCGAGCCATGTTACGCGACATCCTCTTCTTGCTTCCTTTTCTTGTGAGTTACGTGTCACATTTATCGATTTAAACACGTGAAAATCCCTGATTTTCCAAATCGCACGAATCGACTGCGTGAAACGATAACAATGCCATTCGGAGTTATTCCGCGCACCGCTTGATGTAATCGCATTGGTTTTAACTTTGAACAATTGCTTCGGAACAATGTTAGATATTCAAACACATAAATATTACAATGACTGCTTCCGGATGTTATTTAATAAGCTGGAAAAACACATTATTTTTGCGAAAGTCAAACTAAAAATAGTGATTGTTTTTATATTGAAAGGAATAGCAAAACAAATATTTCTGATATATCTGAATATTCTTTTTATCCCCTTTATACTAAATAATATTTTATTGACTAAAATATATTCACCATAAAATTTCTTTAAAAATTTCCACGGAAAAGAGATCGACAAAATACAAAAATTAGTCTTTCTAAATTATTTTCTAGCATCTAGTAAAAAATTTACAATTTTGGAATGAAGGTAATAAATATTACGAAGCGTGATGTTATATTCTTTAGATAGGAGAAATACAATTTTCAATTCGAATATGATGGTCGCTCATAATTAAAAAGAAAAAATTCAAATGAGATATATTTCTGCCAACTATCATGTTATTAGCATCTAAAAAAGAGGTTATATCTCTTAATCTAGTCCGAGTTTTCTTCCTGTAATCCACGAAGCTAATTAGAGGAAGCATTATTTAATCCCATTTGGCTCAACCGGTTCGATGTCGCCGATAAACCGTATCAAAAAAACCACCTCTCTCTTCCGGGACCGGAAGATAATTAATACACAGGCATAAGCAAGATGTAAAAACGCGGTAAAAACACAAAGAGGCAGAGCACTGCTAACGGCTCTAAGTCGGATGGACGCAAATGAGCGGCGCGCACGCATAGCCATAGCCACACCTCGCGGCTCGCGAGAAAGCGAAAAGCCGCAAACGGCAACCCGAGCTCGCTCAAAGCTCCGAGCTCCGAGTCCCGAGTGGTCGTCGTTTCCGCCTGAAGGCGAAAAGGAAAAAATTGTTACACGCCCGTGAATTAAAAAGAAATGGTCAAACGTAGGCGACGCGACGTCGTTTTACAATATGTGATAAGCAAAGACAAAGGCATCGCACTTCGCGATGCTCTTCTTTCTTCTTTTTTTTTATAGGTACTTTGTTCGTTATGCATCCTGTTCTTGTAATACTGCCGAAAGTGATTTATTGATAGTTTTAGGAATAAAAAGCTTGAATATAAAAAAATATTAGTATTTCATAAATTTTGAAAGTCCTTTGTAATAAATAAAGACAGAATATAAAAAGTTTTCTATAAGAAAGAATATTGTATAAACAATATGAAAAGTATTTTTTTATCTAACATCATTTTGCGTTTATTGTACTAATTCGTGTTGGGTTTTCAAAATAGTTTATGTTAAGGATGTATATTAGACGTAATTCTTGCAAAGGAAATTAAATTTGGAAGTATAATAATATTTATACTTCAAATAAACTATATACATATGAAAGTTGTGTGAATAAGATTATATTTTTGTTTAATAAATATTCAAAATAATTTATACAACATTTTGCGATTCATTGATTAATTACAAAGATATAGAACAAATAAATATTTTGTTTATTTGCTGGACAACTAGTTCATGCGTCGCAATGTAACTCCATGTAAATAATCTTGAATACATAATGTACTTATATTTAAAAAAATTGAGATTTTTATCATTTATTTTATAATACATTTCCATATATTTTTATTAGAGCACAGATTAAAAAAGACTACTATTTATTAAAATAACTCATGATTCAAATAGTAAACCGTCACCAAATTTGTCGTATTATTTTTAAACGTCATTTAGAATAATTTGTAATTTTTTCATAATTTTGTAATCGTTTTGGAAATATGTATAAAACATTTTTAATTCTCTAAACAAACATTTAAGGCATTCAAGAAAATTGTTGACAATTGTTGACGTCTTTCACGAATTCATTTAAAAATTAAATGTTAATATGTTAATCAAATATAATTTCTATGTAAATTGCATAATTATTTATATGTTACTATTCGATGCAGATATATATATATATATATATATATATGTTATATGATTTTGCACAGATCAGTTATATGTTTCTGTGCAATAAACGCACACTTGATTCACGTTATGACGGATGGTCATATTCCATTCACGCTCCAATCACGATTCGGTCAAATATCCTCTAATGCGTTTGAATTGCATTGTACGCGTTCAAGTCACGAGATATGATTTCGTATAATGGCAATTTTTTAAAAACACCGCGTACGTTAACGTACATATGTTTCGTCCACCATTATTACCCAGAGATTTTAATTTTACACGCAATATTTTATGTAATTTACCAGCGTGTGAACGAAATAAAAATTAAAATAATTCAACGATAATCTAATATAACTGGTAGATCAATATACATGTATGAATTAAAAAACGGTTTATATTTCTAAAAATTGATCAAACCATAAACTTTTATCTAACGCAACCATATTCTGTATACATTTAAATATAATATAATATAATAATGTTTCCTCTATAAATGTAAGTGGTGAGATTGTATCAAAATGTAACAGATAAATGTTTAACGATAATATCTATACTTGTAAATTTTCTAATTGCGCAAAAATAGCTCTTATAATATCTCCGAATAAAAATCTCTGCACTACAAATTGTTTTAGCATTAGCAAAAAAAAAAAAAAAAAAATACACAATTATTAGAAAGCGAACGATTTGCCGTTTGTGGTTTCCCAATTTTGGAATTAGCGACGGGCAAAGTAACTTTTAATATCGCCCCGAAATGGTCGAATAGTCTATAGGGGAAATAGAAAAATGCATATCCTATAAAGAGTATTAGATGGTTCGACCAAATACTATGTGTTCCGCAGAATTGGACTTCCGCCCGGTGCATCGAAAATGCAGAGGCGTCCGAATATTTGCGGAATATGCGTATAGCCGATAGTCACAATCGTTGCGGATAGTGAAATCCTATTATGCCGCACATATCTGGCGTACATTCGCACAAAGTTGCTTCTTTAGACTAAGTGCATAGTTGAGAACTTTATTAATGAAAATCGCGCTCTTCCTGAATTTTAATGTCTAAAATTGTACATTGACATTTAGAGAATGTACGAGCAATTTAAGGTCTTCGCTAAGATAATGTTAAAAAGTAAAAATTAGAGATCTCTTTAGAGATCATTTTAAGTTAGTAAAACAGCTTTGTTAATATGAATAAATCTACGTATATACTTTATTAAATATTTAATTTCAAATATAATCTTCTGAGTTTTGTTGCCTTAATACAAGGATAATATTCAATGTTAGATGGCTATATTAGTGCTAAATGTAAAGTGAGAAAAGATCCCGGAACAAAAAGACTATGACGTGCCGCTATAACGAGGTTACATCGAGAGCTCTCTCAGAGAGCAACTGGCTCGTGTTTCAGGAGCGATTGGAAGGAGAGAAATCGGGAGGGGGATGAATAGAGAAAGAGAGAGAGAGAGAGAGAGAGAGAGAGAGAGAGAGAATGCCGGGGGTTGGTGCTGGCGATTAAAGTTTCGAGATTCGGCTCAAATTGGCAGCCGCTTAAGAGATTTCGCGGACGGGCGGGTGTAGAGGCTGAATAATACAACCAGGAGGTTTCCCGGTGTGTCGATCTCTCTCGTCGGCACCTCTCCTGCATGAGTATCCCGATGCCCCACCTTCTTCGTGCATCTTTCCTTCCTTCTTACGTTTCTTCTCTCCGTTTTTCCTTTTTTTTTTCTTCTCTTCCTCATTCGTGCCGATGCGTAATACTAGGGACGTCCACGGTCGAGTGCGCCGCTTGTGCCGCCTGTATTTTACTTTGTGCCTGGTGCGTAAGAGGATTATATCCTCTCTCTTCTCTACTCAGAAGAGAGAAGGTGCTCTTTTCTCTCTCTCTCTCTCTCACACTCAGGAAAACGGACACGAGACCAGATAGCGAAAGAAAAAGATAGACAAGGCGAGACGAGGCGGAGGGTGAAAGAGAGGTAAGTGGTGGGTATGCTTCACTTTTCACAGGGGCGCCTTTGTTCCCTATTATCCGATGTGATTAGTCGATGATGCAGGTAAGCTACCACGGGGGGTCCCCATTATACTTCTAGCCGAACTACTCTCTCGCGAGTCGCGCGAACCCCGACGTAGAATTGCGATCGGCTTGTTACTAAACCAAAGTACCCTCCGTTTCACTTTCCTTCTTCCCTATATTTTTTTTTTCTGCGTCTCTCTCTCTCCTTCCGATACTCTCCGTGTATCTTCACGTTCCCTCTTGTTATCTCTTTTCGATGGCTGCGAGGCGTTCGGTATTTCCTCTTTTTTTCTTGAACCACTCGACGTGGTTACCTCCCTCTCTTTCTTTCTTTCTTTTTCTTTATCGTGCATCAGCATCGTCGCTTCAATTTCTCCGTCCTGTTCTCTCGTCTCGTGTGCCCTTTTTCCCTATCCTGTTCCCTCACGGCCGGTTGTCGGAAAATCGGGAGCTGCCGACCTGCTGTGAAATTTATACTCTTACCGTGCACCGCAACAATGATCGCAGCCTCCGCATTTTAGCACGCCCGATTTGTGTTATCGTTCAAGATTTCTTTCATCCTACCACGAGAATTTATTTTGAGAAGTAATTAGACCGTGCTCTTCCCCGCACATTATATTATGTATAAAGAGATTATATGTATAAGATGTCTTAGGTATCATATGTATCCTTCTCGACTACAGATTCTTTGGTAAAATTAATGTCGGCTTTCTTTTAGCCAATTTTTTTTCGATGACGTCTCTTTCTATATAGAATCTCATATTATCGCAACGTTAAATGTTTTTATAAATAACTTTTTTTTATAATAATTTATGTTAACTTCTTACACATATATTATACGTAAAGCTCAGTTTCTCTTCTTTATAATTCAATAGAGAAATCAAATTTTATCTATTTTTATATTTAAAGTTTATTTAATCGTGAAAGATGATATACAAATTATGTATATGTGTTAAAAGTTTATTAAAAAATTCCAAGTTAATAAAAAATATGTCATATATCTAGAATATAGCAATTACTGTGAACGAATGTGTGCGAGCAATACATTCATGTAAAGAATTTATTTGATTTAAAGAATATCATTAAATGTTCATATAATATACTTGCAATATATTGTATGCAGTATTGTTTATGTTATTCCTTCCATGCATTATAGATTTATCTTTGAATTGTGATATTTTAATTTATAGTGTTTAGTGTATATGTAACTAATTTTCATTTCTAAAGCATCAGACATTGATTCCATTAATTTGTAACGAAGTATTCGAAGAATTTCTCATCGTGGGGTGAGAAAATTGAATTACTCTTGCTTAAAAGGCAGCATCGAGGAGCGTATGAATATGCGTGATATATTTATAAATAACGGGCTATTAACGAGAGCAGTTACAATTTAAAAAGTAAGGAGGTGATAGGGAAGAAGAAGAAAAGGACACAATGGCGACAGGGATAAAGAAAAAGTCTGAAAGTTGTAGGATGAGGTGTCAAGGAGAAAAGGTGGGTGCCGTTGGCTGACTCCGGCTTTAATACCTTACATTAAGCTCGGAGAGCGGACGACTAATTACGTGACGCCGTTCACAGTAAACGCGAATTAAAAGGAGCTGTACCGGGGGTTTGTTTCCAAGTAAACTTTATTTGGGCCGCTAAGCCGCAATATGTTTCCCGCTGTCTGAAATGCCCATGCGATCAAAGATAACGATGAAGATATCAAAATTAACGAGCACAACTTGTATCCGTGTATTCGTTTATGTAGATTTTTCAAATATCTTTCAATTTAAATGGACTTTTAATTTTATAAATGCGTAAAATCTCCAGGCAAAATATGTCCGAGAATTTGTAACTAATATAATTTGACGTATTAAGATATGAGTGTTTTATAAATTCATTTTATCTTATTTAATTTTATCTTAAACTAATCAAAACATTTAAACGTCAAAGTAAGAGTCGAACACATTTTAAAATTGTGACACACAATTAAATAGAATATATTATAAATAAAGAAAAATAAAAATTAAAACAGTTTAGAATGCAAATATTACAAGTTTCGGCTACCGGATTGAGCCCTCTTCAGACATTTACATTTTACAAAAATCGTTGTACAAAATTATTTTGTATATGACGAATCCTTCTATCTGTTAAATCATTTAAACGTCGTTTAATTGTAAAATAATTACCCATCTATATAACATTCTTTGCCAAAAATTAATCATTCTAAAGATATGATTCAGTCCAAATCGCTATTTTTACTTTTTATTCAGAGAATATTCCAGTGCAATTTTGTGATTATGTAAAACTATTAGAATAATGAGAAGTTCTTCTCTATTTCCCTTTTTCTCACCGTTTAAATTCAACTTTACATTCTGCAACGTGGGTTGAGCTTTTCATTTTCATAGATGATATTACAAAAGTTTCTCTGTTCTCAACAAAAAGAGACGTCACTGAGAATAAGTTGCGCATATTACAATATTGCGGCGGGAGATAATGCGATATTACACTCAATAATGGCGTTTTCACGTTTCAACTAGCAGAGGAGGGTTACGATCTACATTTCGGTGAAGTAGGGGGTTGCGTTAATGGACGAGGGATATATTCCCTAAGGACAATCGTAGTGGTCAAATTAGGCAACTTTCGTGAATAGCCTTGGTGTGGTTTTCTGGTCAGAACAGGAAATATGCAGTGTTAAAGAATTTCTGAAATTATCTCTTTCATTTAATTGGAAAGTAAAATCTTTTCTTTAGACAAAAAAATAACGATGAATATTTAATATTTACTATAATCTAGAGAAGACATGTAATTCATTTGCAACTTACTGCTTATTGTTTTCTATATATTATGAGGATTAATAAAAGATATAAATTTTATGTTATTCTTCATTACATTTTATATATCAATACAATATATTTTTAATATGAAATATCATTACTAGACTCAAATAAACATTATCATAGTTATGTAAAATTTACATGAGATTTAATAATGGTAATAAAGAATTAAGAATATCGCTGGAAGTTTGTGTATAATACAACACAAATGTATATATCACAAATTCGTATCGATTGCTATTTTTACATATTGATAAGACATTATCCATAAATTTAATTACGCGTTTAATGTTTAATGCTTTTAATGCTTAATGACGTTGCGAGTAGTTGTTCGGAAAAATTGATACGTCATTATTTCTGCAAAATGCAAAATATTCCATAATGACTTTAACAAATACGAGTAAAATGTGGACGAATATCGAATTATTAAGCGCGCAATTAAAAATACACGTACACATTTATTTTAATGCATGATTAATTAAACAATAAACTATATATATAGGAGCATGTATCGCGTTGTATTACGTACGAGTAAATTTTTAATTCCCTCTCTTCGAGTTAAAACGTATCATAAAATATGGTACATCGCGACACATCCATTACTTTTATACATAAAATTCATTTGCATAATTAGTTGCTTCTGAAACATAAACTTATTTGTCATTAAATAATAACGTATGATTTCTTAACAGGATCGTCGCGATAAAAAATTCTATATAAAAGAAACGCTTTCTTTTTATCTCTGAACAATTAACTATGAGCTTCTTTTTCAAAAGAGATTTTAATTTTTCAGATTTTTTCTAATTAAATTTCTCTCTTCAATTAAAATTCTATTGAAATAAGATATATATTCGGAAATGATAAAAGATTTTATTTACATTTTTTTGTAAGATTATCTTGTAAAATTTGTTAACAAAATTTGTTAACTAACAAAAATTAGCTGTGGTTAATAATAGAATTGATAAAAAGAAATTATTAAAAATTTTATTGGCATATATTTCTCAGTTATCCATCTACGTTTAAATATGTCATTTCGGATCATTTTGTGTAAAGAATATTCAGAATGATTTTTCTTTATCACATCTCTAAATAATTCATTGTATACTTCCGAATCTATTCGCAAAGGGACGCGCAATGCTTGGCATATAATTTTTATTGCGCTCCATCGTTATTAATATTACACTCCGTTAAATATATCTCGTGAATAATGCACAGTTAATTTGGTTACCATTTTTCTCGTGGCTTTTCCGTCCACCCGGCATATTTTCCTCGCGAATATCTCTATTTCGGTCTCTTTCCCCTTGTGCTCATCGTTTCGAGCACTGTGGTCTGGAAGGAAACCTGAAAAATTCTGTCGACCAGGGCCAACGAGAGCTCGTGAAAAGTCGCGGTTTCGACCTGATGCGCGCAAAGGAAAGGGGAAAAATCGAGAGAGAGAGAGAGAGAGAGAGAGAGAGAGAGAACTTACGCGCACGTATCCACGTGAATTACAAACTTTAGTCTCCGTTAACATTCGCGGATTCGCGGGTTTCGGTTCTTAGTAAACCGTGCAAGAACGAAGTGCAACGGAGAATGGACAGGGTAGCTGGAAAAGTAGATGAAGGGCATAGGGGGTGGTGGTTTCCTTTGGAGACCGAAATGGAGTCTTGCGCTCGCGGTGATTAAGCGCGCGAAAGAAATAAAGAGCGGGACAAAAACGATCTCTGAAAGGAGAGAAAAGACAGAAAGATGGAAAAAAATATACGTTAAGAGGATAGAGGAAAGAGAGAGAAAGAGAAAGCGAGAGAGAGAGAGAGAGAGAGGGAGAGAGAAAGAAAGAGGAGAGAGGAGTGGTAGTTGAGTAGAGAGAAGAGGGAACGTGAGGATGGAGAAAGAGAAAAATATTCTGTGGTGTGCATGGATCTCCGTGATATTGCCGGCTGGCTAAATGAAACCGCACGTGAAAAACTGACGAGTAAGAGGTGCGAGAGAGCACCTCTCTCGCCGAGCCTAGCTGTCCCGACGCCTACACGCGATCGATCGTCTCTCTCTCTCTCTCTCTCTCTCTCTCTCTCTCTCTCTCTCCCTCTTTCTCCCTTTCGCACCATACACCGCTCAATGATGTTTTCCATTTAATTTCGAAAAATGCTACGGGCGCGAATGCGCGCTGGAAAAGTAATATCGGGATGCATCACGTTTCGCTTCGTTCTCGCTGATGATGTACGAAAAAGCGCGAGCTCCACTATTCTACGCGTTTAACTCCAGAACTGCGAACCAGCACGTAATGGATCTTAGTATTTTTCATACATTGTTACTTCCCTCCTTTCTTTTGTAGCAGGCAAAAGTCGCGTTGGCGGTCATTTTAGATGCTCTGTGTTTTCTCTCAATTCCGTGGCAGATTTCAGAAGATTAAAATAGCAGAAACGTAGTAGTGAAAAACGATACGAAAATATATACGTATTAAAATGTGTTGATATAGACGTTGACACGTGTTACAACTTTTAACAAATTTTCCAAAATTTAATTAAGACGCTTAACAGGAAGATTATTAAGAATAAGTTTAAAATTAGTCTGTAAATTATCTAAAAATAGATTTTATATCGAAGATAAATGTGTATAAATATTGTGCGTGTAATCTCAAAGAAAGGCTTTATCCTCCATGTTCCCTGTAAAGAAATATCGTTTATGTTAACGATAGAAATTAATTGATGGGGAATTTTACACATGGTTGTGGTGCGAGGTAAATGGAAATCGTTCACGAGCGAGCGGCCCTGATCGGGATAAAGAAATTCGGCTTCACAGAAATTCGTCGGTTTCACAGGGCGTGAGACAAGCCATTCTCTTTCCTTCTCCCTGTAGAGCGCGCAGCGCGAGCGGTTGACCGTTAGTGAAAGAGCGGAAAGAGCGTTCATTGCGGAAACGAAAACTCGAATCGTTAAACACGCACGGACACAAACACGCGGCAGGGCCCGCACGCACGCTCGACTCTCGAGAAGAGTGGCGCGGGGGGGTCGACGGGGCGTTGCGGGGTCGTGGCTGCGAGGGGGCGAGGGGGCGAGGGGGCAAGGGGGCAAGGGGGCAAGGGGGTGGTGGGCCGACGGGCAAGGGGATGGGGTGTGGGATGGCACGATCGATCGGATGGCTCTCGTTGCCTCCGGTTCAAAGAAAAGCCGGCGCGCGAAATCGGACGGGCGGGGTAGATAGGTAGGTAGGTAAAGCTTGTATACGCGCGACATCCGGCTAATCAGAAAATGTAGGAGCGCGGGAGACTAATAGAGAGTGAAAAGGCATCAAATAAACAAACACCGGATGGCGCGGCGGAATTGAGGGACGGAAGGGCGCGAGGGGTGAATAACGGGGAGGGAGAGACGAACGAAGAGGAAGATACGGGGAGAATGGGGATGAGGGAAGTGGAGCGAGGGAGAGGAGAACAGGGACAAACAGAGACAGCGAAAGTAGATAGAGCGCGAGACAAGTCAGCCTAGTGGTGACTCTCGATGGGAGAGATAAAGATACGGTGAGTAAACGAAGGGAGATCAGGAGAACGGTTGAGAGACAGTGAAAACCGCGGAAAAGCTGGAGAGAGAGAGAGAGAGAGAGAGAGAGAGAGAGAGAGAGAGAGAGAGAGAGAGAGAGAGAGAGAGAGAGAGAGAGAGAGAGAGAGAGAGAGAGAGAGAGAGAGAGAGAGAGAGAGAGGGACCTCGGTACCGGAGAAAGAAAAGGAGACTAAAGGGATAGAGACAGGAGATAAGCCGCTCATAGTTGAGGTGAGATGCAGCAAGAGGCGAGGGTGAGATAGGGCTATTAGGGTTGGCTATAGGCGCCGCCCCGGCTATTAGAGGGTTGTTTCACCCCTACTTCGTCGGTGAAACACCGCGTGGTATAACAGTAGCGCGTATAACAGTATATGTGACGTGTATGTATATATATATATATATATATGTGTGTGTATGTGTGTGTGCGTGTGTGTGTGTGTGTGTCCCATCGTCATCGTTGTCGTCGTCCTCATCGTCATCCTTCTCTGCTTCTCCACCTACTCTATTCCTCTTTCTCGACGTGTGAGATCGCGTACACGAGCGCACATTCGCGATTCGGCGAAGGGAGTGTGCGGTTTCGCCGACGGGTATGGGTGTGTTAGTATGTGTTCATGCATACACACGTGAGAGCGTGTGCACACGCGTGTGGCCGAGCCAGGTTACCACGGCAACGGGTGCTTGCGAGAGAGATGCCTTTAATAGGTATCTCTTTGGTGGAGATGGACCCTCTAGCTTCCACGTAAACGTTCCGCCGTATTCGTCTCTGTGGTGGTTAGGTTTATCCATGTATACTGATTCACGTACTATGTGTATCCGCAATAATGATCTTTACCACTTACAGATCTTTCGATGAAAATGTTATGACGCGTCAATATAGGTTTACAAACTCTAAATATTGAGAAGCTAATAGCATCTTCAATTCAAGCGTAAATCCAAACCAATGATAAAGCCTTAAATTGGATGTCCGTTAAAATAAAATCTTTCAAGAGATTTATCGCGGAATAAAATTTTTCTATTTTTTTTCCTGCGTATATTAATCTGTAAACGAAGTTCCTCGACTTATAATAACTTGCAGTGATCTCTTTTCATTTTTTTTTTTGTTTAATTGTCAAAGATCGCTGTGGCAACCAGTCCTCAGAGTTGTTGGAAATTGCCATTGTTACATTTTACGCAGGATACGGATATATGATATATATACGAGAAGAGTATATATTATATGTAAGTAGAGTTTAGACCGCCAGCTATTAACACTCTCTCTCTCTCTCTCTCTCCCTCCCTCGATATTCGTGCAAGAGTCGTAAGCGGACGTAGAGCATATCGAGAAGTACACTACCTTTCGGGGCAGGAAGGGCGATTGGGTGGCGGTGCGGTGGTTGCGTCCTCCGTGATCCTGTTCTCTCCTAACCCTCCTCATTCTCTCTTTCTCTCTATCTTTGTCAGCGCTACGACGTCTGGCCGCCTCTCTCCTTTTCTACCATTTGCCCGCTCGGTCTGTTGGCAATAGAAGGTGGTGGAGTCACGGCGCGCTGTGCTAGGCGTGTGTACGCGAGCGACCGCACGCGCGTGTGTATACGTGCAGATTCGTGGATGGCGGAGGAGGAGCCGCGGCAGAAGCAGGGCGGGAAGAGAAAAGGGACGAGAGGGAGGAGAGGGCTGGAGTGCCGGGGGAGGAAGCTGGAGAACGACGGGTGTGGAGTACGCGAGGGGGTTGGAGATACATCGGTATGTATTTCAGCCGCAAAGCTACCGTTCGAGGCGGGAGGCAAAGAGGAAACGGTACGGGGAAAAAAGAGGGCGGCCGGAGGGGCGACAGCGAGAAAAAGAGGAAAGAGAGACAGAGGGATAGCAGCGGCGAAGAGGAAGAGCGGATGGCGGCGGCGGCGGCGGCGGCGGCGGAGGCGGCGGCGGTGGAGGCGACGACAGCTCGTCTAAATGCTAATAGCTTTATCGACTGGAACTCAAAGTCCCCGAGTTTCGATTCTTGCAACCACCTTCTCCATCCGTTCTCTCCTCTTCTCTCCATCCCTTCGATCCCGCGATCTGCATTCCCATCCGTGCGTCGCGTTTCTACATCGCCTCTCTCATCGCCCACCTCCGTCTCTCGTTTTCCATCCCTTGTCCCCCTTCGTTTCCCCATGTTCCATCGTCCTTTTATTAAGCCGCGCGTACCCGTACGCGCGTACCCGTACGCGCGGCTTTTACATAAACGGGGGAGGATATATATCCGAGGGCGGGCTTGTTCTCTTGCTGGTGGATACGCCCGACACCGCGCATCACCGCCATCGCCGTCGCCGTCGCCGTCACCGACGTCGTCGACGTCGTCGTCGTCATCTTCGCTTATCTTTTGCCCTGCTACGCACCTTGTTTGATATCGCGTAGCCGCACGCTTGATAAATATGCACAAGCATACCGAGCTTGTCCCCGACGCCAAAGCTTGACGGGCTGCTCGACTATCACGTCGCTTATAATTTCTCGTCACCATCGACAAGGCTACCTTTCCTACCTGCGTTCACAATTAGACGTGGCATCGATGAGATTTTAATTGATCGATGATAGGGGAGATGATAGAGGGTGTTTAAGCATACTCGAGTAATATTAATCATCTTGTTGTACTAAAGAACAAAAAGTCTTTAGTTTTTTTCTTATATCTCTTGAGAGTCGAGAAAAAAAGTCTCAAAAATACAAAGGCTATTGTTGATGAATAAGACATTTCAATCGTCCGAATTAATCCTAAATTAATATTCGTTCTTTCATAGTTACGCAAAGTTTCCTGTATTGATGTTGTTTAATTAAAAAATTTAAAATGTAATTAAGATTGATTCTCGATGAACAGAATTCTAGAGATATCTACCTTTTCAGTGGAAATTTCGCGGATAAAGAATACTCTCGGAACACTGGTTAATAAAACACGCGCTCTGTATAATATCAAACTTGAATATCTCCTTGCCAGTACCGGACTGCCGATATTACTCGTTCATCTCAACCTATGAATAAATGCATTCATAAACCTCGCTATCGCAACGTAATTACACTCAAGGGTGAAATATACAACGTAACACATCCATCGCAATGGCGAAGTTTACGATGCGCGGTAAACGAGTCCGCGCGCGCCTCAATACAGGTGCATACTTTTTATTTCTAATTAGTAAGGTTGGCGATGTATGCGTGTTAAAAGCACGAGTATTCCGCTCGGATTATTTTCTATCGTTATACAAAAGGATATCGTTAAGTTAACAACGAAGTGCAGAGCTATACAGGCCACATGAATGAAACTTTTTTCAAGATCTATTAGAGAGATTGGCCGGCGAATATCGCGGACGAATGACGTCCATCTTTCTCCAACTCTCGTGCAGAATATTATTCGTAACGTTGAAGTAATATTTCGGTGTGGCTAGGAAGTAATATCGATGCGGGAATGCGGCCCACAATGGAGCAACTGATCCTTTTAATAGATTCTGATCAAAGACCGAAGAATATGCGACTGAGGGTATATTCTGGCCTTTTGGCTACAGTACTCTCCTCTGATAATAGAGATAACATAACTCATTGAGTGCGATGGATGTAGCCAGGAAAACCTAAGTGGACGCATTACAATGGACGCGAAAATTCTACTATGCTTATACGGTGTAGCGACACGAGGGAGTATATTGTTCTCGATAAGTTCGATTGATATAATGCAGACGACACAATACCTATGTGATTGATGTCTGAAATATTGGACCGTAAAGATTCGAAATGTGAAATCTCTTTTGTGCTAATATTTGTCTTATTTAATTAATTGAAAATATCTATTGGCAAGAAATTACTATTTCTCATTCATAACACAATTAACAGTTAAAGTTTAATAAAAGATATAAAGTGGAATTAAGATTATGTTGAAACAGAATTGTTATAAAATTAAAAGTTATGACAAAAAGATTGCAATGGTACATTACGCGAGTAAATGTAATAAAAATTAAAAGAAATATTGCAGTAATTTTAAGCGGCTGTAGGACTGTTTTGACTTCATCAAATGTTAATGTTAATCTTTTAAAGCACAAGAATTTGCTGCGTGCAAATGTTAATTGATCTTGATCAAATTTACATCGAGCAGAAAAGTGATGCATTCACCTCAGGTATCAAACGTTCAATACTCCTAAATTTTGAATATGAATTATGAATATTAAAACATGTCTTAAAATTTTTGTGAAAAACTAAAAATAAATTTTATTTAAATTGTGACTGTATCTTGATTATTTGAAAATGGAACTCATTATTTTTTGAAAGATTTCTTCCATTTTTAAAAATATATTATATCATAAACCAGAGAATCGACCATCTTCTAGTAGTATATACTTCCGCAAATGTACAAAAAAACGTTAAACAAAATTTTTTAAGAAAAAAAATATTTTTCAGGTTGGTAAATCAATTTGATAATCATTGAAATATAATTAAAAAGAAAAATAACATATTCCAAAAGTTGAATACAGATATCAATTCTAAGTGAAGAGATTTCTAAACTGATTCTGCTACACGATTACTGATGTATATAAATATTTGTATCGAGGGTTGCGGACGAATTAGCGACCTTACTGACGCGTTTAGGGATGTGCGTTTCATTGGGAACGAACACCCTCGGTCGGGCGAAAATGGTCGCGTGGCCACGAGCGTACCTCTAATTACCGATAACAGTCGAAAGCGAGGGGCGCGAGAGACAGAGAAAAAGAGAGTAGAGAGCAACGATGATGGGATAGTTGGAAAGGTGCGGGTATAGGGAGGAGAAGAGTGGTCGGCGTGCGGATTCAGGGTAGAGGAGAAAAGAGGTGTGGGAGGGTGGTTTCGATGGGCCCCATCGAGGAACCCTTCAGTTATTCTAAACAACAAAAAGACCCCGCCGGCGCTACCTCCGCACCGTATCCGCTTCCCCGGCAATCATTTACTCTTGCTGGAGGCCATCGCTCGTCACAATGGCCAAGTTATCCATCCACTCCGGCTACTTGCCCGGGAAACGACCACCGCCCCGGGCCGGCACTCGTCTTCTCCATCGCCTTCCACGTTTCCGCGTTGTGAGGTACTTGGGGGGGAAAAAAAAAAAGAGGAAAGGAGAAAAGGGAGAGAGGGAGACGGACAGAAAGACAGAAAAATGGCGAGGGGAGAGAGAAGAGATTGAAGACACACACGCGCACATCTACTTTTGTGCCAACTATTTTTCGTCCTCGTTCGTTACTTTGTTCGTCACTCGAGATTGCTATCGACCGTTTCCCGTAAACCACCCCGATCAGGCATCGCCGCCGCCGCCGCCGCCGCCGCTGCTGCCGCCGCCGCCGCCGTCACCGCTGGCGGGGATGCCAATAGCGAAACAATTGTTCCGTTTGTTAGCGAATGAATTACGATTGCTTCGCGAGGTCGGGCGTATTGTGTATCCTCACAAACTCGTTTCGCGATGATGCGTTTTTTTGAATCGTGATTTTGATCAATTGAGCTCTATGTGATGTAGTTGTCGAAGAGATTCAAAATCATTCTCGTGATGAGAACCAAAAGTACAGTTAATTTAATCTGTTATCTATTCTATTCTTTATACTTTTTCAATATCAAGCATGAATTCGATTGTTTTTACCGTATACTGTTTTGAGATATAGATAATTTGAAAAACAAAATGTTTTCTACAAAGTTCGATCGTAAAGCCATTCTTCTAAAAATTTGTTTCTTGTATACGTATAATTGAAAGTAAATACAATAATAAAATAATTCCTAAAGTAAATCCTATTAGTGTAAAATTTATTTGAAATCAACAGGAGAAAAATATCTCACATAAATCGTTAAAGTCGCTTAGCTTTAATTATAAAGCAATCTCATCGATAATACATTTTCTACGCGAGATACATATAGCATACACATGTAAATGCCAAAGCGACCGCTACTCTTTCACCGTGGCAGGATACGGCGCGATGAAGGCAAAAAGTGTATGCAATCGCAACCGAAGAGAGCTGTAACAGCATCGAGTGGCTGTAAGCCGATTATCGGAAGGAGACGGCGGCGAAAATGTTTTTATGCGTTTTAATGGAAAAATTCATTTGCGTCGGAAATATTTTATTAAAAACGCGTTGCCCGACGTAGTGCGGCAAACTCCGAGATATCTGATGTCGACTTGGCGACAACTGTCCGGTGTTTATGCAATAACCCACGGACTCGTATGTCGTCTCTATTCGCGCATCGGTTGATATTAGAAACCCTACGCGCTTCGAAAGCTCATTGAGAGATCGGTGCGTTACATCTCGGTAAAGTTCACGTAAAACGGAACATTCAGCATCCTATATGTATACTACGCGTACTACATGTATATACTAATATATATACAATACCATGCATACCGATTTCAGTTTTCAGGAGATGGTAATTTGGTCGACGCTAATATTACTCTCGGATTATGCATATATCGTTACACGTAAATCGGGGTAATAACGGACAGCCCCGAACACCGCATTAATTTTTACAACGGTCGGGCGGAATTGCATTAAATTAATTCTGTTTCAAACTCGCGTTCGTGTAACTTGAACTTTGATTTTTTTTTAATCATTCTGTGGAACAGCGGTATTATAATCTCGACTTTTCGCGAATACGTGGTCCTCCGCATTTTCGCGTTCGCGATTTCGTCGGAGCAAATTCCCGCGGTTCGTCTCGTCGACGATTATTTTATTTCAGTGACGAACACGGCAGATTTTGCGCGATGACGCAAAATCTCGCTCCCTTTGGAGCAATTTTTCGGAAGTATTTTCGAAAAGTTAAATGAATCTCTGGAGACTGAAACGCGCCCGCATTTTCGAAAGTTTTTGCGACATTAAGCGAACGACGTTAAATACGCATCGTTTACCCGTTTACCGAATGCTAAAACACGCATTATTCCGCCAAGAGTAGCGCAAAATACGAGCAGCCCCTAAAGCTAACGTACATGCAGACTATTAGAGAAGTACGATGGTGTGTGGCGCGTGGTTCGCTTTAGCGTGAAACTGACCTCTCCACGTACATAGTAGACCGGCGCGGTAAACTGCACTTTAGTACTGGCAGGACGGCTTAAACGATATTGAAGCGAAATCCTGTAAGCTCTTAAAACATTTAACGTCATTATGAAACATCTGTAGAGCAGCGCGCAGCAGCAGTTAGTATCACTTAACCGATAATTTGTAAGCCACTTCGGCGTTATCATAAAATTCGTCAGACAACCTCGTCTAATTTTGTTGACAAGGTTTGTTGACTTTTCCCCGGCAATTTAATCGTTTACCTTACGAAACAACAAACAAGATGCAAATTGTGCTCTCGGGTGTGTTTTTCAAATGTTAATTTAACCTTTCGCACTCGGAAAAATGTGCATGTTTGCTCGTAGACTGTTATCGTCGCGGATTGCTCGACCGGATATACTCCACTTTGTCGTCTCTCCGATGTTTACGTGAAAGATTCCTCGAAGAGACGGTATCAGGAATGAATATGGTAGCCAACAGAAGCTTTATTTTGTTTTCTTCCTTGCGCGTCGCTTTTTAGTAGACGTTTAACAGCAGAAAAGTCTTCTATTTTCGGACGATTCTTTCCTTCGCGACGTCAGCGAGAATCAAGACCTGTTTCATCGGGAACAGTTAATTTTAGTTCTTTAACACGAAAATGCTTCATCTACAAATTCATCATTTGACCAAATTTTTTCACGACAAAATCTGATTTTTATTTTTCTAACATTTTTAATTAACGGTACCGATGGAAACGGAAATATTCAATCATTTTCAATCAAGAGCTACACGTATATATGCATACGTGAGCGGGATGTATTTAATTAATCTCGCAAATACCAAAGATGATATAGCGGTGAAAGTAAAAAATCCCTTTTAACTCAACGTGTACCATTTCGTTGAAATTCCGTGTTGCGAATTGCGTGACATTCGTTCGAACGAAATGGTGTTCCGAGTGCGGACGGTTAAAATCGAGCGTAATATCGTTACAACCGCGAGAGAATGCAATCGCCGGCGCATCGACCCCGTCATATGCGACGATGATCGCCGCGAAACCAATCGGGCACCGCAGGTGAAACGTCCGTCCATCGCTCGTCGAGCGCTCTTTAATTTCCGCGCGTCACGTCGCGTCGCTGCACCGCGCGTTGCATGCAGCTCCAATTTTAACAACCCATTGACAAAGGAGTCAAAACATGTCATTGCCGGACTTGGATTGTCGGTCGGGGCGGACTTGATCGATACGACGCCACGTTAGAGTACGAGCGATGGCATTATCCTCGATGATGAGCGACGAATGTCGGGGCTGCTGATCGGATGACGGGTCTTCTTTACCACTGCTGGTGGGTCTCTCCACCCTCCTCGGTGTAGCCCGAGCCATTAAAAGGGCGAAAGATGTCCCAAAAGGGATATTGCGCGCGCCTGGGCTTCGCTCTCTACGAATAGGTCGCGACTGAGCGGAATAGATGGATGGAAGCTGTCTCACCTACGACACCCGCGGCTCTCTCGGTGGTTTTGCTTCGGTGAGCCCACATGTCGTCGTTAACGTCGAAGAGGCGAGAGTGGAAACGGGACTCGCGCCCTGATCGGCCCACGCTGGCAAATGTATCTCCCTAATAGAGCAGAGCTCGGTAGAGAGTGGATTCTCGCCGGGGACGAATCGAGTCGTATCTGTCGGCATTTATCATCGATTAACTTGTAAACGCGTCGAGGACCTTTATATCTGTATGCGCGGAAACTTACTCTGTAACACGTGGGACAGGGATAAATCATTCCGGGATTTCCTAACGCGGCAAATCTTGTCAATTTTCGTACACGACGCCACAATAAAATTTATACGATTGCAATATATAGATAAGTATGTGATAAAAACATTTCGCATTTCTATGACGTATAAAGTGATGTGTAAATAACTGAAAATAGTATATATAATGATATTTCAGTACGTAATAAGCAAATCAACGCGCGAGTTATCTAGCAATAAATTAATAAGAATTTTCAAAAATATGTAAATATGTGTGGATACTTGTTATAATTTTAAATATATATATATATATTATAAAAAAATTTTGTTACAACTAAAATCTATATTATTCCCAGCACTTTAAATATCGACCAGAATTACCAGTATTTTCAAATATTGTACGTAATGCGAGATTTTATTTCTTTTTACCCGTTTTATTGAATTAGTTATTACGTATTAAGCAGTATTCGCAAATCGTTTAATTTATAGTATACCGATCCTTTGTCCGAATAATTAACTTCAAAATTCAATTTTGTATCTCAATTTAACTAAAGGATTTTATAGAAATATACGGAATAGGTAATTAGTAAGGTGGGTAATTATCGGATAAATAAGCGGCCGAAGAGAAACCGGGCAATAATAAAAAGTGTAAAATATATCTTGTGTGGGTGCGCACGGTACCGGTTTATCGTGTAACTGGTGTGAGATTTTTCACTACGCAATGCTGTACAATAATTGTTGGATGTTGGCCAGTTTAACGCCTGAAACCAATCGTCGATAATAAAATTGCCATACAGTATTTCACGGCAAAAAATACCATTCGAAAGTTGTATCATCAACCATTTGACAATATATGAGTCACATGCATCGATTATACATCATACTTCATCGATTATACATCATACTAGATCATCGGTTATCATAAAATAATCTATTACAAATAACCACTATGAAAAAAATAATAGCAGTAAATGTTTACATATTTTCAAAAATAGATATCTTATGTTTTCAATCAACAATTCTTTCGTTTTTTTTATACAAACGTTTCCGATTGAATATTTCGCATCTTAATAAAACGTAGCATAAAAATACAATTTTTTAAAACTAAATATATTTGATGCTAACTATTAATACCAGAATAAAAAAATATATTAAAAATTAATAACGTTGTCAAATTATGTCGAAAAAAGAAATAAATCATCAATACTTTTAATATAATAGTTAAGACAAAACTTCTGTTTGCATATAGTATATGCTCTGGAAAATACACGAAGGAATGCATTTTATTTTTCGGTTACAGCGATATAACTTCGTGCCTGATTCGAGCATGCACGAAGGTAGTAGAATCCGCTCGTTGATGGTCCCGGATCTTTCCCCGAGAAACGGGATCGGAATAAAGTACGAAAAGATATCGAGGTGGCGGCTAAAGGCGCGGCAGAACGAACGAGAATGCGACGTATCTGTCGTATTGGGCCTATTTATGGCGCTACTTGTCACCGCGGTGGCTTTCGTAGCTGTGAAATTTCGCCGGCTATGGTTCCGTACGGAACGAGAAATCGCTGAGAAAAAGAGACAGTGTGCATTCGGGCTGGGAGAAGGGAGCGCAAAAAAATTGATGTGAAGGATAAAAAGGTCAACATCTACGAGAAATTCGAGATGAAAATATTACACGTCTATGACTGTACGGAATTACAACGGGAGCGCGATGGATTTCGGTACTATCTCTATTTACGTTTCGCTTTTCATCATAATCGTTCGGATTAGTTTCGAAATCGAATATCCTGTTACATAATTATCTCGAAAATAGATTTGAATCTACTAATTTCGAGAACTGTGTGTGTGTGTGTGTGTGTGCGCGCGCGCGCAATCTCTGCACCGAAGATGCACAAACTTCGAATAACATTAACCGAAATTCGATTAAAAATCTAATTCCAAAGGTGTATTTAACATTGAAAACTAAAAAGTTGCGACAGACGATCGGTTCTAGATTTTTCAATTTTTTAATGTATTTCTTAGATTTTTGATAACAAAAAAAAAATCTTTTTTATTATCAAAAGCTTCTCTTTTTCAACGCGATAATCCATCTATATCAATATTTCTCATTATTTCTGTCAGCTTAATAACGCTAGGAACAAGGGTTCATTTCATTTCAAGCAACAACAGTCTGGAAGCAACGGTTATCGTCTCGTCTTCGTCGTAAGCTCGCGCACCCGTCCTATTTCAATGCGGACTCGACTTGTCATCCTGACAACGTGTGTGTCCAAGAGGAATCGCTTGAAAAATGCCCTTTTCCTCGGAGGAGGAGGAAGAGTCACGTACAGTGTCGGATCGGCAGAACAGATCTACGTAGGGAAGAGGTGGTGCGGAGGAGCGGGAAGAGGAGCAGAAAAGAGGACAACGAGGAGGCGGAGGTACGCGGTCTGCAGTCACATCGGCAGCGACACTAGCAACCCCGAAGCCACCCCACAGATACCGCCGAGCTGTTGGACAAGCTGTAGCCTTCACAACCGAATTAGAATGAATCGACCCTCGTCTGCCCTTTCGCCTCCTTCTCCCTTCCGCCTTCTTGTTTATACTCTTCTCGCGCTTTTCGAGCTCTCCCTCACCTCCCTTTTCAGAGGTTCCCTTCACCGTCTTTCGTTCCCCTTTTGCATTCTTTCTTTGATACTCTCTCTCCTCTCATAGATTTTTCTTCTATCCTCTAACCTCTCTCTTTCCTCAACATGTTCCTCGATTCTATCTTTCCGTAGTTGTTGAAACGCTTCGCCGTCGTGCGTCGCCCACGCACAAAATCATCCCTGTGCCTCCATCGAGAATGTGCTCCTTCCGCTTTCCTCTCTCGGGTCACCGTTTCACCGCCCTTCATTGAATCTTGCCAGCACTAACCCCTGCCGGCGCTTCTCTCTGTCACTCCTTCTCTTTCACTCTCTCCCTCCCTCATCTCTCGTCCGGATGCCCTGAATATCTTCTTTCAGCCGACTTATATAAAGTTTTTACGATTTTTCGAGCTTTATCTCTCGAGATTCGCTTCCTCTCACCCCCTTCTCCCCTCCCCTCCCCTCCCTCTATCTTTCTCGCTCATGTCTTTTTCTGTCCCTCGCGACGGCGCGCGCGACCTGGGGGATAATCCCGTGTATCTTTCGGATAAGAGACCTATAAATTTGTTTGCCCTGTCACCCACCCCGTTGCCACTGCAAACCCCCGCCCATCACGCGCGCATTAAGGCGGCAAGCTCCAATCTGTCGGTTTACCGCCGATATGGCTCCCGCGACGGATTCGCTCCAGAAGGACTCCTATTCCCGTTACCGTGCGGAGATGGAGAAGGGGATGGGTGGCCATGGGACGGGCGGGGACGGGGATGAAAGACGAAAGGGGGAAAATCGCGCGACGAGGTTTCGTCTACCGTTCCGTGGGTGGATGGTATCCCCCCCGGCTTACCGGGATTCTTATGAATTTCCGGATCCCCGCCATCTTGCCGGGATCACGCTCGCCACTGTCGCGTCGTTGGGTCGCGTCTCCTTATCGAACTTTGAAATAACGCGACCCCCACGCGCATATCAGCATTTACATTGAATTCCCGATAGGAAATAGTTGCCGGATTATCCGATGCTGCTCGGCCCGCGTTGGCTGGATCCGTAATAATTCATAAATATTCAATCGGTCGAAGAGACGAATGATACCTCTTTCTATAATGGTACTTCTGTACCATCGTTTCTATTATAAATTTATATTTGAATAATAAAAATAGACATCTTACGATCTCTCTTTCATGAAACTTTCGTCTTGTCTTTACAATTTGGAACGTCTTCTTTTCCTTGTCAGTAAAATAAGATTCTCACGTAATTATATATAGGATCGAATGTAGCAAATAAAATTGAGACGTTTGATTTGAGATAAACATAAAAAAAATTACTATAAATCGTTGCGGATGAGTGAGTAAAGATAGTGAGCACTCACAGTGCTTTCGAAGACTGCGAAAAGTCGTTAATATTTTAAATGGTATAGGAATTGGAAAAATTTATCAATGTTCATTGATCAAACCGTGCAATGATCAATCGTACGCGTGTGCCATTACATTTATATTTCTTTTTTATATTGGCTGACATCGGAAGGAAAATTGTTCTCTTTTCCCGCAAGCGTATCAATTTGTCATCGATACGACGGCTAATTGTACGTTCAGACATCGAAACCTCAATGCACATTTCGCTTTGCCGCGATGCACTGTTGGCCGCACGGTGCACCAATTTCAGCTCCGATTCATTAACGCGGATCTCCAGAGACTCGTGAGGAGCCGTGCTAAACGACCTCATTAGGAGGCGCGGCAAATGCGTTTGCTACTTCATCCGCGATTTTCCGTGATAGTGAGCCCTTGTTACTTGGCAACTCTATGAAACTCTCCGCTTGTTCTCCGATCGTCAAAGACACGACCGCTCCTCAAGACATCTCATGTAACAGATGTTGTGCAACTTTCACGTCGCACAAGAATTGATATAATATCGAAGTTAATTATTAGCGATTGTAACGACTTTTTTCTGAAAACTAGAGGATTGGAAGTAACGTGTCTCTGGCAAAAAATTAAATTGTGAATTAAGAATATAGATTTTCAACTTCCTTCGAAGTTTAAAAAACAGCGTTTCTTTAATAATTAATTTAATTAGCGATAAATTCTAATAATAAAACTTGGGGAACGTGACATGATTATAACGATGAAAGAATAAAAAAAATTATATACGTAACCGAAAGTCAAAAAAAAAATTCTGTTTTATCCGTTTTATTTAAAGACATTGAAGACAGATAAAAACGCTATCCAATCAATGAAAATCTATTTTGTGTTTATATCAATAGTTCGTATAGAGTGTATCTGATGTTCCTTTGATTCTTTTGATGTACGGTTGATTTTTATTTGTGATGAAAAAACGTTCAAAAATATTTCAGGATTTATATAGATGTGTAACGTTTATTCATTCTATTTATGAGTGGAATACACTCTCAATTTTTTATCGCACATTTTGGATATGCTCTATACCTAAATGTGTTATTAAAAACTGTTACAATAAAAATTTATACAAAATGTTTTACTTGAATAATTTTATTAAATACGTTTTAAAAACGTTTTAAATAAATGTGTTATAGTTATGTTACATAAAGTTTTAGTAATGTTTAACAGCATGTTAAATATCAAAAATATCTAAATTAAGCATGAAATAGAGATAGGTGTAAACTTTTTACTATTTAGACAAATGAAATAACAATATGTTTGTAATATTTAATCATAATAAATTAACAACAAGTTTCAGTTACCGTTTAATAGACATTTGCCGACTAAAGAAAAAGTGGAGTATCCGGGGAGCGAACAGTTCGCGAGGGATGATACCCTTGGAGTGGAGGCAGCACCAACCACAATTCTGTGCTCCTGGAAATGAATGACTACAGACAGTAATTTTGCTTTATCGTCATGAAGTAAAGTTGTTTTTCCCTATACAAACTTGCACAAAACGTTACCGTTTACAGCGAATACAGTTTCTTTTAATCGTCTATCACTAAATACATTTCCTATCTCACTCTCTATAGGCAATATTTTTATCACTACTTTATATCTATGGTAATTGTCATTTCAAACTGTAATTTTTATTTGATCGAACTGTTTGATAATACAGAAAACTGAATTTACCGTGCGATAAGTTCATATCTTTAACTTTATCTTGATGTATTTATCGATTTGATGTACTGTGTAAATGTAAACAGATGTTACATGAAATAATTGATTTGACATTAACAGAGCATATTAATTTAATTGAGTGATACTAAATATGATAAAATATTATAATTTATTTTGAAATTGCTAATTTTGAAATTATTAATTGTGTGCCTTTTATTTGCTAGAAAGCAATTATTCAACTTTTATATTAATAAATAAAGATATTTAATTACAAGGTACTAAAATAAAAGTAGTTTTAGCGCCAATCCATTATTCCTTTATGTATAGGTATTTTCATATTCAATTGTAAAATATGAATAATTAATTATGCGACATCGCTGTTAGCGTCGAACCTGATTGAAAGTTTTTCTAACAATAAACGTAAAAATATTTGAATATAAATTTTTGTGTTAAACTCACGTCGGTAAAGGAAAATAAAAGAATTTCAGACTATTGAAGAAGAATTCAAAAAAGTTTACACACTCTCAGCAATTCCACCCTCTTCTTATACAATAAGCGGTCGCGTGCGCGAGATCTTCCTCTTGAAAGGGTTCTTCACGGTGCAAAGCCGAGAATCCCCGATATAAATGTCAAGTTCGCCTTTCGGCTTTCCACCTCCTCCCTGCTCTCCTCGCATTCTTCACCCCTCTTGCCTTTCATCGTCGAGGGAGAAACTGTCTCTTTTGCTATCCCTCGACGTGACTGTATCTTCCTGTTCCTTTCCCTCTCTATACGTCCCATCCCTCCCTTATTTTCCCGTATTTTCTGATCTCTTGTGTCTCAACTACCCTCTCTTATCTTCCTTCGTCTTCACACCGCCTTGAAATTTCAACTCCTCTCGGTCTCTTTCGAGAGCACACCTACATGTATCCATTTTCATCTTTCCAAAGTCCCCGCGCTTGAGCTTTCTCTCCCTCGTGTTGTTGTCCGTCTCCCCTTTTGACCTCCCTTCCCTTCTTCCTCCGAGTCCTGCCCATTTCGCGCCAGGACGAAACAACAAACGAAGTACAAGAGGAGCAACAACGCCCCGGCTTGGGCGTAATCGCGCCGATCTTCGCCCAGGAAGTGAGAAGGCAATTTGGGCGAACCGCACACCACCGACTGAGGGAGGAGAAGGTCCGGCGGATAACGAACGGCCCTACGGGAGGTAATTAACGGTGTTTTCCATCCCCCGGAGTAATGTTCCTCGTTACGACGGTTCCCGCTCGTAGAGCACATAGAACGGTCAGAGAGAGGAGAGAAGTTTGTAGCAAGGAAAGGGTAGACTTTCTTCGACTGTGCACGATGAGTTCAGCGACGACGATCGAGACAAACATATTGTACAACATAATGAGAATAATAAAATGCCGCTTAATCATATATAATAACCTAATAACCGAGCGAAATAACCGAGAGTTAATCTCTATTTAGAATTGCTTTTTATTTTATGTATATCAGAAGGAGTTTATGGCGATAACAAAAAATCGACCTCTAGTTAAGATTCATAATAATTGATAAAACAATATTTTATCGATCAAAATTCATGATTTTTGTGACTTTAGCATTAATTGAGAGTAAATCAGTAATTAATTTAGAATTAATAGATTGAGTCGTCAACGGAGGTCAAAAGCAGTTTTACTTATTCAAATAAGCTTGACATAATAAAATGAGAGAAGTAAACTTTATTTCTTCAAGTTTTATATTTTTATGCAATTTTGCAAGCGTATTTACAGTATATCTAAAGCACGTCTTGACGGATTATGATTTCGTATTTTTCATTGTTATAACTTAATCGGGAAAATATCGCCAACATTTACAGAAACGCCATGACGTACCCTTCATCCTTTTGTCT
This sequence comes from Acromyrmex echinatior, assembly GCF_024713525.1. Taxonomy (NCBI): domain Eukaryota; kingdom Metazoa; phylum Arthropoda; class Insecta; order Hymenoptera; family Formicidae; genus Acromyrmex; species Acromyrmex echinatior. The sequence continues at coordinate 10,258,129 of NC_141856.1, read as the reverse complement.
GCGATTGTACCTTATCTAAAGTATGTCTGAGGATGAATAAAGGTTTATTCGCGCGCAGGGCTCAGTTTCCCAACGTTTGATCGCGATGAAAGCAACCGCGGATCTCAAGGGCGTCTTGGATCACGATGGCGTAAATCGCTCGACATTTTCAAACTCCGTCATATATAATGGAAAATAATCCGGCACGATCAGTACTACAGAAATAACAGTAAATAAAAAAAGTAATAATAGATAAAGATATTTTAATTCCGAATATAAAAATGCCTATGATATTATTATTGATCTATGATACTATTCTCTAACTATTATTATTATATATTAAGGAAAAAAATTATTTGTTGCGAGAAAAATTGTAGGAAAAATACGCACATCAAAAATAATTGAAAGAATTTAGAATAAATGGAAAAATTTTCGTTTCAAAAGCAATAAATTTATTTATAAAAAAATACATAACAGGGAAAAATCTTTGTATCCATATTATTTTTGTTCACACTTTATTTTGTAATATTGAATTATAAATATTAACGAAATAACGTTTCCTTCCAAAGAACCAATTGTAAGATGATGATATTTTCTGAATCTTTTCTTAATTTCGACCGCATCAAGATCAGACGTTGTCCGTATAGGGCAAATTGTTCGGCTTTCGTGAAGATTTTCCTGATTTCATAGGCTACTCCTCGAGCCAGGACAACAAGGGTCTTGCTGACGTTAGAAGGAGTGATTACACGGGTACGGTGCGCGCTGTCTTTACACGTGTACTACCTTACGCGTACGCGTGTGTACACGCACACGCAACATAGACGCGCACGTAGCGCGGACGACTGCGGCGGAACGCGGCCAGAGAGTTGCCTCGCTGGTAAATAATGCAGGCCGGGGTAATGGCGCTATCTCTGCGCATCTTTTATTAAACATTCGCTTCGTCGTCCTTTCGCCCCGTATACCCCTGCGTGCCCATCCTGCGCTTCCTCCCCGTTCTACTCTTCGCGTGCCACCCACCTATCCCGCCCTGAACCCGCTCCCCGACATGGCCGGGTTACTGCCACCCTGACTGCTCTCTTCTTGGTGGACTCAGGATAGGAGCGGGGATTGACCGACCGTGCGATCCACGCCATACCTCATTGTTCCATGGAGCGAGCTTCGTCGAGATCGTCGACGATGTTCCTCTCGAGGATCGCGTCGTGTACCGACGTATCGTAAGTCAGCTACGACTAGCTTATCTCTCTTCACTTTTTAAGTCGTATCGTTATCAGATGAAATTCTCGAATCGATGTTCAATTATTGTCATGTCATATATCAATAAAAAAACATGTAAGCTTTTTTATAATATAATAAAAATCGATCTGAATAAATATTATATAAATATTATATTATGATAAATCAAGGCTTAGTAACCGATTATACTTGTTTCATTTTTAATAAAATTTTCATCTTGAATAAAATATAATTAAAGTTTATTTTAGATATTCATATAAGAAATGAGAACATTTGAGAGAATTTATTATTTTTACCAAATACATCTTGTAAATATATCTTGTGATAAATATATCTATTGATTAAGATAAAGAAAATAAGAGATGTTATTTTAACGCGTGCGAAAGAGTTGAAGGAACTTATTCGATTATAAATTTAATGAATTTAATCTAATAATTTTTCTGTTTTATTTTTTCTCACGCATAAATTGCAGGTTTCAACAGATTGGAAGATTATATTTTTTTTACAGACTTACTGCACTTTACGCGTTTGCGCATAATCGAGCGACGTCAATAACGTGACAAAGTTATCAAGCGCTTTGGTGAATATCATTTTATATTATTTTAACCGTCGCACGAATCGTTGAAATTTAATCACTCGTAGAGACATGCGAAGGTCGGTATCCGATTTGAAGCGCAATCCACTCGAGCGTAGAAGCTCAGAGGGTTGCGCTACCGATTTTCGTGGCGGTGCTGATTTCAATTAGCATTATTATTAGGGCCGCGTCGTCGACAAGGAACGTTGAATGTTGTCGACGTCGTCGTTGTCGTCATCATCGTCGCTACCGTCCTTGTCGTCCTTCTCGTCCATCCGCAAGTTCGTCTAAACGCGCAGGTCTCTCACACGTATACATGCACGTATACATACATACACACGTACGGGACCAGGGACCACCCCGAGCGACTGACGCTTTGCTAGGGGGTGTTTGAAAGCGGTGAAATCAATGCCTCTGTTTGCACTGTTGAGGTCGAACCAAATTCCGTTCCTGCCTGCACCTATACACTTACGCGTTCGCCTCGCACGTGCTGACGAATACGCGAACTCTCTCGCCAAATAAAGCGGACTAATGTATGTGTACGTCAGTGTACGCGACGTTAATTATCATAATCACTTATTGGATTTCGCTTCGACTGAATTGGTGCTCCTTAGAAGAGCCCATAATGTTGACAGCTGATCGAGCAATTCTAGATAGCGATTCCATTTTTCTCCATATTACAGTATCGTAGAAATAAAGTTAATAACAATGGATTTAGATGACTTGTAACAATTTATATCGATTAAGAATACTTATAAAAACAGCTGGAGGTCATTCATTGATATCTTCCAAAATTAGTGTTATTATGCTTCTCTTATTGTTGTAAATTAATTTTTTAAAATAAAGTACAGTTATTGAAAACTATGAGAGAGAGAGAGAGAGAGAGAGAAAGAGAGATCGTAATTTTGTACTACATGTATATATATATATATCTATTTAAAAAAATATTTTAAGCATAGCTATCTTTGCAGATTTGACAACTTACAATCAATTTTTCTTAGCAAAAATTTAATAGTTTTTTTCACATTTTTTTTTTGCATATTAATATTATTAGCATTTAAATAAAAAAATATTATTGAAAGATATAGAGAGACCAGCCTAGCTCTATAAATCCTATTTAGCTGTAACAAGCGTGACGTGAAGGTGAACCGATGAGAAACTAACGGTGCGCGAAAAGGCGAGTTGACGAGCTCATAATCGTCGATCTCCCCTGACGCGCGTACATACGTTGTAACCATGATACCTCGGATAATCGAGAGACGTTCCAGTGACGATGGCAGAAAACAAAGTGACAGAAGCTGAACAAGGAAAGAGAGAAGCGCGGACGTGAAAGATAACGGCTCACCGCCGATCGATCGATTCATCGAGGCTTTTGTTCGTCTACGAGGCCTGCTATCCGATTTAACTACGAATACTTGATGGAAAGAGGCGTATCAAGGCGTTCCGGTAAGAAGCGGCTTTTATCTCCCGGTTAAGCTAAAGTGCATGAAAGCGTCGCGCGAGAATTGGGGGAGGAAGATCTTAAGCGTGCAGACACATACGCTCAAAGTACTACATACAAAAATCAGCGTAAGTATATTTATCACAAAAAAATATTTTTGTAGAAAAAAAACTTGTTCCAGATTCTTCAAATTCAATAATTCGATATAAAAAAATGTGGATATTCAATAGTTTTTATATTTTACAAAAAGTATGAAGTATATAAATGTGGTTATAAAATTTGAAACTTTTGAGAAGAAAAATGCTGTAAGACATTTTGTAAGATGAAACATTGTTAGAAAAAAGAATCATTGAAATGTTAAAACGAATAGAAGCGTAAATGAAAAAAATCTGACATACGCAAGACGATGTATTATAAATTTAATTTACTGAAAATTTACTAAATATCGTCGCGTTTCGCGAGTATTCAGCGTCTAAAAAAAAAAAAAAAAAAAAAAAAAAAATCAAAATTAATTCCGTCACGATGATATTTTCCTCGCTTCGACAGCGACGAGGAGGGGCGAGAAGTATAGAAAAATACCGCAGGGTGTAATGCGCGATTAAACGCTCATACAAATATACGCATTTATACATATGGGGATACGCAGGAGTGAGTATTCGTAGACACGACTGCGACAGCTATTGAACTATTACACGCTTAACTGGAATGAACTGACTGCAGTGGCGTGCCTTGCTGCTCTCGATGCGTGCGGTGTCACGACCTCAAGCGAGTAATCCCATACGAATCCGAGAACACAGAGCGGTACAACTCTGTTTAACCCGTCAACGTTCGTGCCACGAAAGCGCAGAGCTCGGCTCAGATTAGAATTATTTCTCTACCGCGTGATGATATCGCACGAATTAACACGTCCGATTCACCAAAATATATATACTCTCTAGAATATATACTCTCTAGAATAACCATAAAATACAAGACTTCATAGTACGAAGAAATGAAAAGATTTTGTTCTACTGTTATTTTTCGAATCTTTTTTACCTTGAATAGAATTTTAATTAAAATATTGTTGAATGTTCCAAAGAAGATTTATATTTTTGTCGTATAATTTAGCGATACTTGCTATTTATATCGAAGCAATAAACGGCTACATGAAAGTTGATAAATTAATACGTGATGATAATGTTAATACGTTATACATGTAAGATATATCTGTAACGCTGTATGCAATATTTCGTAAATATTTTAGGATAATTGCAGCAACAATTAAGAGATTTCTGTAAACTGAACATAGAGTTAATTAATAGGTAGATTAAGACCGATTAAGATAATTTTCGTAACGATGTTCAAGCAGAGGAAATAAATTTGCCAAACATATAGCTACTTGGAAGCATAACGAGCGCGGTGTTTATCATTAATTAAGTGTTTCTTACGTCGACTGTAACTGCAAAGGCAAGATGAGAGGGAGAATTCTCAGAAAAAGAATCTTTCGCGGCACGCAGAAACCTATAACGAAGTTACGCCACTGTCGATGTTCGAAACGTTCGGGGGGGTGCGAGTGTCGCGCGGGGGTTGGTTATTTCACGGTCCACTCGCTCTACTCACACCCCTCAGAGGCGGCGGCGGCAGCCCCTTTCCCAAATCCACCCCTAAGAATTAATTCGAGAGAATCGTCCGGCGACCGACCGACAGCCACTCCTACCTTTTCGAGCGCCCTCGGATCATCTTCTCTCCCTCCTCTCAGATCTGTCTTCTCTCCCGTTGGTCTTCTTTCGTATTCCCGTTCGCGTCGATTTAACTTCCTTCTGACTTCTGCTTCGATAACACCGTCGTTTCGACAGAAGATCCGACAAAAGAGTCAAGATAAGAACGAAGGAACGAGTAGGTTTCAAAGCTCGTTCAAATTGCCTTTTTGTTGTTCTAGATATAAAATTTATCGTTGTTGTTAGAAAATACTGTTAACATATTGTATTGAAATTTTTTTATTTTTTCGAATCAGAATAAATCTGAGAAATTATTTTGCCTACTGACTATTGTTTAAATAGCCGGATTATTTTCCTCCTTTAATTTATAATAATCTATCAACGATGGAAAAATGTGCATCCGAAAATTTTTCTCGTAGTTCATAAATTAATACTTACCTTTAATTTTACTTATAAAATATTCTTCTAACAGGGCTGCTCAGTTTCATTTTTTAGTTCCATTCGGTAGCAAAGGACTCTCGCAGTAATTAGTTTAAGCATTTAAACAACATTTAACAAGTGTAAAAGTCACTTTGTCCTCTGTTAATGTAAAGAGATGCTTTTATCTTCAGTTCATAATTAAGACACGCATAAGCACATGGTCAGCTCGCTGACGACGCGTGTCGTGCAGGCCGGCCGGGTAGTTTCTAATTTGAGCATCAAAGCAAGGCGCGAGCAATTTTCCGTCAATTGAACGTGGCTGCCTCTGGAAGCTGCGAACAAGGCGGTGTTATACGGTCGGAATTACGCGTGGAAGACCGCGGTGCGCGGTTTTACCAAGACTTATGTCTCTCAAAGAACGAGTAACGTACAACTAGCATCCGGCCATCTAATGGTTCACTTCACTTAACGCGTCTTTTCATTTTCTTCCTCGCCATAAGGTTTCCTCTTTATCTTCCGCAAAAAAAAAAAAGAGAGAAAACATTTTTTCTCTCATGCCCGAAATTAAACGGGCCACGCTATCGAGAACGACGGACGAGCGATCACCGCTCGTTAAGAACTGATAAAGAAAAGAAACGTAATCGGTGAGCTGCAAGGGAGAAAGTAGGAAAGCAATTACGATCCAAAGAATTAGAGAGATACGGAATAATTGGCTTTCAGCACCGTCTTAATTGAACTTATGGTTTCTTTTTCATAGAAACATTGTGTTAAGACGCTGTAAAAACCAAAAGTGTCGCGAAATTAAAAATCGTTGGACGACGATCAATGGATTTTGATTTCAATGTGCCGACGAATGTATTGTGAGAAATTGAAATTCGAGTCGAGTTTAATTATTGAATTTGTTTAAATGACAAGAAATGAATCTATACTTGCATCTACTCGTAAAAAAGAATTATCTGTAATAAATTTTAATATAAAATATGTTCTTTCAAATTGAAATCGCGCTGATATCGCACCGATATCACTGATATCTGTATGATAATTGTTGTAACGCATTAGACAGTGGATGAGATAAAATTTGTAACTTCATCCGGCAGCAGAATTATTTTAGGACAAATGCGAAACGTAAACAATACGAGATATCGTTGTTACAACACGACGATTAGAGTGTGATAAGCAAAATCAATCTTTATCCTTGTACATGTATGAGGGATTATTTGTATCTATACACACTGGATAAAGGTTTTTACGAGCGTAACGTATGATTTTTATTTTACACAGGAACGATCATTACGTTCCGGATGTGCCTGATTTTTGCGATCAGCACGAAACATGACTCACTAATTTTTCTCGACAGTCGCAATCGTCGCACTCTCCCACTCATTCTCGCATATTCATTTACATGCACGCACCTTACTGCTATATATATAAGAGCGTTTCTGATAAAATCTACTTCCCTTTAAGACAAGTTTCTCCCGTCGCTTAATCGCGGCGACAAATGGAGTATATTACAAAGGTGAGAAAACGACAAGGGCGCCGGTGTTCGTGTTACTCTACTTGTTAGGAGAAAAGTACCGAGGTTTCTTTTTTTTTTATTGGATAAAAAATAACTTGCGCTAGTTCCGGACAATAATTTACGCCTCTGTTTAATTTTTACGAAGCAAAACTCGCAAGCGAGAAGCAAGTGCAAATTGGAGAAGCGAAAGCAATCAAAACTTTTTAATGAAGTTCTGCCTTCTACCATTCCACCTTTTGTCAAATGTCAGGTTGCCTATCGAGAGACCAGTGCGTACGTTTTAAAAAGACGTCGTTCTCTTCACCATTAGTCCAAAGCTCGACGTTTGGAGGAAAATACGTATGGAATTTAAATGTTTGGCCGGTGTCGCGCCGGAATGATACGCTCGTTTTTTGAACGTCACCCTACGTAAACCGATTATGCTATCGAGTCGTTCCACGTGCGCAACGGGAAGGCAAAATATAACATTGGGGCCGCTTACGCCCCGATCCAACAAACGAAAACATTACACCCATGTCCAATTCAATACTTAATTAGATTTCAACATTTTTCTCTTTAAACTTATATATAGCACATAAAAATTATATAATACTATCTTGATGCCAAAACAGTATTCCATACTTGTACTTTGAAAACAACATAAGTCCAGGAATTAAAACTGTTGAGATACAAATAACAAACACAAACGTTATATCCCTTAATTATAAATGTTACTTTCAAGTGGAATAAGATTTATATATCTTTCTTTTAGTCGTGTATCTGCAAGAATTATGAACTTATGTTATTTTCAAAATAGTCAATTTCACTTGTTATATATAGCGACGAAAATATATACTATTTGATAAAAAAAAAAAAAACAATCACGATAACCAGAAGGAATGATCATCAGGAAAAAAATAACAAATTGTCGGCAACACGTTCGGAGATGATACTAATAAGAGTCTAAGAATTTTGTTTTATATATATATGAACGCGCGCAATCTGCGCTCCTGGTACTTTTCTTGCCACGGCCAGAAGTACTCACACAAACCCACCGTTTCCCTGCCGAGGACTACGAAGGCGAGGACGTTGATGCAGGGTATCATCGCCGAATTCGCTACGCGTGCGGATGCGTGTGCGGATGCGGATGAGACGAAAGAGCTAGGCCGGTGGAGGAAGGCGTAGAGGTCGGCGGCGGTCCTGACGCAGTCGCAGCAGGAGTCGCCGACAGATGATGGCCGAAGAAGGTCGGTCCGGTCGGCGGGTAAGGTGGGGCCGCTGGGTGGTAGTATCCGGGCGGTGGCGGCGGCACTGGCGGCGGCGGGTGGTGTACGTGAGCATGTGGATGTGGATGCGTATGCGAGTGTGGCAATGGGTGCTGATGAGGATGCGCGGCGAAGAGGAAGGCGGGTGCGTACGGCGACGGATGCGGTGGCGTCGTCGGCACGGTAGGGCTGTTTACGTCCAGGCCAGGATTTTGCTTCTTCCATTTGGTTCGCCGATTCTGGAACCAGATTTTCACCTGGGTCTCAGTCAGCTGCAGCTCAAGCGCCAGATTCAGACGTTCACACACGGACAGGTATCTGGTCGTCTTGAACTTGTTCTCTAGCCTGACCAGCTGTTCATATGTGAAGGCTGTCCGCGCTCTTCTGGGTTTGCCACTGGTATTACTATTACTTCCGCCACCTCCACCTCCACCACCGCCACCACCACCGCCGCCACTACCGTTGCCGCCACCGCCGCCGCCGCCGCCACCGCCGCCGCCGCCGCCACCGCCAGTACCGTTTTGTCCGTTTTGACCCTGACAATTTTGTACCTGAACGCTGCTCGACGATGTAGATGACGACGACGAGGATTGTCGTTTCTTGCAGTTCGACGTGGTCGTGTTGGTGCCGCCGCTGGTTGTATTTTCCCGTCCGACGCTGCCAGAATCTTGATCCACGACTCGCATTTCAATCTCCTCGTCCTCTTCTTCTTCCTCGACGTCTTCTTCCATTTCCTCCATGATGGTATCCGGTGTACCTTCCTCATCTTCTTGGCCGCTGCCACAGGCGAATTCGCCTCGCGAGTCGCCGTCTGAAAGTAATAACCACGGGATCATTTTTGTGGTACGTGGATGAGAGATAACTACGAAGGGAGAAGCGATGATACGGGGTCGGTGTCAGATGACGAGGATTGATTATATACGAGGGACAAAATTGCGGCGACAAAAAGACGTCGCGTTTCTCATTGTATGAGGTGATTCTTATAGATTTAACAGAAATTCATTTCACTTACAGATATTTATACGTACAGATATTTCTTTTTTTCTTTAAAGAAATTTAATTTATAAATAAAGATCAATTTCAAAAATTCACGAGAAATATAATTATGAAGAATATATAATAACAAAATAGTAGTATGTTTTCAAATCGAAGACTTCTATTAATAGATATATATACACACACACACATATATATATATATATATATATATTATATATGTAATATGCAGATTGTTATAATTTGTATTGTGTATAGCAAATGTTAGCTTTTAATGACCGATTAATGACTCGTATGCACCTGTGTCGTTTACTGAACAACGTTTAACCGAATTCCTATTTGTGATTGATTGTGAAACGATTCGGCGCGAGGAAGTATTGCTTCTTGCATATCGCGAAAGAACTGCGTTGCGTAGCCGAGACACACACCGGCATTGAGCCTGCGAGAACGGAACGATTTGAGCGCGAATCAGAGAGGAACAGAGAAAAGCGGGAAACAGAGAAAGAGAGAAACGGCCAATCGTTCGCTCAATGAGAGAGGAGATTGGAGATTCAATCAGCACGCAGATGTCCCGGGGACAGATATTCCCTGGCTCTGGTCCGTGGGGGTTGGGGTGCCCCTGGGATGCTGCGAGTGGGGATAGCCCGCCGAACAAAACCAGAGAGACAGAGAGGAAGAGAGGAAGAGAGAAAAAGAGAGTGACATAGAGACGATAGGCGGAAAGTGACGAGGACGGTACGTCGACAGTACGTTGAAGGCAGTAAGAGAGACAAGAGAAAGACGGAGTAAGCGAGAGAGAAAGCGAGAGGAAGACAGTGGGACTTTATCCGAATTGGCGTGGCTCGTGGCCCATAGCCTACAGCCTAGCGCACAGTGCCTGGGGGTTGGAAGTCCGTAGGGGGCGACGGATCGAGAAGGTTTACGCCGTAATGGGATTTGTATCTCGTTAACGCGCGATCGTTCTTGCCCCGTCGTACAGGCCGCCAAGCGGCTACCTTTTCCCATCTCCCTATCTCTCTCCTCGATTCTCTTTGGCCTTCTTCCGTAGACTATACAGTTCTCGTATAACTCGACTGTCTCCACATCGAGATATACCTGGCCGGCGCCGATTGATTGCGTCTAATTGAATTGCGTAATTTATATTGTTTCTCCTTCTTCTCACTTCGACGCTCATCCGCCCGCTTCATCAAGGATTGCGTTCTGTTTTGTCAGCCGGAGCATTTCGCGGTCTTTGATAACGTCAGGTAGGGTCCTTCTTTTCAAAATCTCTCTCTCTTTCATTTCTAATGTCAGTGTACTCTATCTAGTACGATAGAATTTCAATTAAGAAGGTGAGAATAATATAAATGTGTAACGTAACTTGAAATTGTTAAGTTTTTAAATTGAAAAATATGAGCAGATTATCGAAATACATATTCAAAATGGAAATTGATTAATTAATCAACTGTCGTGGCTTTGAATTGCTTTAAATATAATTCGTGTTTAATTATTTTCGCAGAAGTTAGATTTAATAAAAATACTAATATCTTTTATTGCAAAGTGTTGTCTTAAATTAAAGACAGCACTTCGCTCTGTTCCAAAAAACGAAACGTATATTTGTTAGCGTAAATCTGGGAGAATAATGAAACTGTGTTTTCTCAGGAGAAACATTATCTATGTCATTTCGTCGCCTAATATGACAGCTGCGACAACGTGAAATTAATTGAGTTCATCAGAAAATTAACGACTGCAGATAGCGTTTCTGTCATTGCGTTTTTATGGCGGTAGAATCGCCGGCTAGAGGACCATTCATATCATTTAGATCTTCTTCATTAACCACGATCAGGCGGGTTATGTGCGAGCGAAGCGATCGGGGATACATGCCAAGTCCCTAAGGGATACGTTAAGGGTACACAAGGGGGAGTCGATCGTAGCGTGCTGCGACAAAGCAGTAGACACGGGAATACTTATCTCATTTCGGTTTTCCTCATTAAACACAATGACAGTGTTTAACGACAAGTGGCACGATCGGGAAATACGCAATAAACAACATCCCTAACAGTTCCTGTCTTATTATAGCAATGAATCCGCAATATATATATGTTAGCAGATTTCTAATAATGTATAGTTAACACTTGAACGCCTTAACGTAATTTACGCTATGATATTGTGTATAATAATATGAATAATATGAATGTAACAGTATATGATGTTTATCGGATCTATAATAGAATCGATTAAAATTATATCGAAAAACAGAGAAGTTTAATAAACTTTGCGTATATAATATTACACAGGGATTCTTTCATTCGTGATAATGAACGTAGCAGTTGGGAGAAGCGATATATGGATCAGCGATATCTCTTAGGATTTTTCGAAGCGTACGTAAGATAATTATAAATTTCGTTGAAATCTAGCGGAAGATCTCGGATCTCGAATCATGAACGCGGTGCTCTGAGGGGTGACTTTCGTGGATGCTGCGACAACTAGCAGGGGCAAAGTGAGAAAGAGAGAGATAGAGAGAAGTCATTGTGATGCAGAAGAGCCAATTTTCTGGGCGGCTTGGCGCGATGCGGTGCGATACGGCGCGATGCTGCGCGATTATCATAACAACCGGCGATATTATTCCATTCGGCGGATCCGTGTGGCGGGGGTGGAACGGAGATCTCGGTGGCGGCAGTCGAAACGGATTGGCTTGGGTCTAATGCACTTTTAATAGGAAGCGGCGACCATCCTGGTAAGATGGATGAGCCGACAATCGTGTAATCTCGATTTCGACGGCTGCGATCGATCCATCGCGCACGGTTTCCCGCGTGTCCTTTTCTCACCCTCTTTCTTTTTTTCTTCCTTTTTTTCTAGCCTATGCTCCTTCCTCGGTTAACGATAATAAATACTTTTAGCCGTCGTACCGACGGGAGATGCCACGACAGGCTGGACCGTCCATCGAGATGCTGATTTCGCAAGCACCCGGTGTCCCGTACCGGGATAAAGGAACGACGATGACGGGGTTCAAGGACTGGTTAACGCAGATTAGCGGAGCAATTTGTCACGCTCCGACAGGCCGCCGCCGCCGCCGCCGCCCGGTCGCTACCCCTGCCCACCTCCGTCGTTGCTGCTTCTGCCTCGATTCACCCCTTCTTCGGGACACTTCTTCCATCTCTTATCGGCCTGCAGGACCACTTCTCTCGTCTGCCCGCCAGACTCCATTAAATTCGAAAGTCAACTGTGAAATTGGGATTCTCCGCGGCAAACGGTCACCGAACTCGGTCCGATCCACCAACCATTTTTCTTCACGGTTGCAAAGTTAGCGTAAAGAAAGACAAAAAAATTGGTGAGATCGACTTAATTGTTTACATATATCGGTAATACGATGATCTTTCAAATTCTTAAGACAAAACGGTTGATATATTTAGCATAGAATTATTATAAAATATAAATCTGAACGTAAATTAAGATTCTTCATCGATTATAAATACTGCAATTAATACGGCTTTTTTCAAAAATATGAATTCTTTGCAAAATACTTTAGTTCCAATATTAATTATTTTATATCCCACAAAATTTAGAACAATGTTAATGGAATCTTTGGATTACATATATCTTGTAATAGCATTTACTTTTGTAGAATTATTTACCATTATATGTTACTTTAGCACACAAACTGAACGATTTTGCTAAACTATCTATAAACTTAGCCAGATTTGATAATAATTTTATTGGGCCATCAAAATAATTATATTGGAATCTTAAAGCATATTGAGCAATGGTGAACAAAATTTAGTGTGACAGCTTGAGCAACTTATATAAATTATTTTGATAGTTCGACAAAATTATTTATTTTCAAATCTATATTTATAGCTAAATTTTTAGATTCATCAACAAAACTGTTTTATCCGTGCATTATATATTCTCTCATATGTAAATTAGTTTCCATCGCGTTGCGAAACCTGTAGCTTATGTGTATCGCTTCGCAACCATATTAATATTATCGTAAATGACGTTAATGAGACGCTGGAAGAGTTTCATTCTCACGTTTCGAGTGAAATATCCCTACGTTGTCACTTTTGCTGGAATCTTCGTGTATCGTCGTACACGCAAATAGCCCGACAGCTCCCAAAATTGCACGATCGTCGGAGAAGAAGTCCTCCTTCTAGCGTCTAAAGTTAGAACGAGGAAGAAGCAAGAGAGGACCAATGAAGCATCAAGGAGGCTAAAACGCAGTTGCCGGACGTGAAAAATATCGCTTGAGAGATCGCGTGAAATTTTTAAAGACAACAGTGGAGAAAGTATCAATTTTTTTTCTGCAAATAATCGAATGGATAATACTATATAACGTGAGTTCTTATAAAGATTTGTTTTCGAAGTAATTAATTCACAATTATCCCATTTCTATATTATAAAAGTGCTCATATATAAAACATTTCTATTATGCAATGATTATACAAATGTTTGTTTTATTATAAATAACTTTGTCTATTTGTATATTTTTTAACGATTGTATAAAAGATATAAAAAAATACGCGAATTTATTTCATATGAAAAAGTTATATTATATATATTATCGTTTTGCAATTGTATTAGAATATTGTGATTAATATACATGTCTACTTAGAAATAAAAATCAAAGAGATTAAGTTTACTCCGAAAAGATAATTTGAGTTTACCGGCTGACTCTCTCCCTCTTTCTTTCTGTTTCAACCAATTAAATTCTGACTGAAACGCGCCGCTTAAGACACCACGCATTCGGTTATTCTTAGTTCATTTGCTGAGATAGCACACAGTGTGTTTCGACATAGATACGTGTCAGGGGTCTCCGGCCCTAATCAAGAACGTCAATCGGGAGTTCCAGGAAGTGGAAGATAACAAAAGACGAAAGCTCGTTTATTCACCTTCGTGCACGCTGCCGGCGCGCCGATGTCGACGATGCTGCACACGATTATGGACGACACGGCCACCGGTAAACTTGTTCGGATCGAGGATATTCTCGACGGAGAATGCGAGGCACCGCTTGTTGTTGGTCTGCACCGTGCTGGCAGTCGTGGTAATGCTACCTGTCGACGTGCCGGTAGTAGTGCGCGCCACGCCACCGGAAGTACACACCGTCATGACGGCCGAGCCGGTAGCGCCATGCCCGGATATATACACTGGTGTCCCGTGACCGGCGGGCCCGTGGCCACCACTTTGTACACAGGTAAAAGAATGTACGCGGTTGGCGAACGGATGAACAAATTGCTCGGATGCGACACCCCTCGACGAGGGCGCCGTGAGATCCACCGGGCTGCTTGGATTGCTCTCGTCAGCATCCTCCCGGCACACGTCGACTTCGACGTCTCCGTCCTCGTGGTAGCTGCCGTTTCGATGTCCTTCGGGCTGGCTCTCTTCCTCATCCTCTTCTTCCTGCTCCTCGTCATCTTCTTCGTCCACAACAACGTTCCTCCTGCTCGACGTGTTTCGCTCGTCTTCAGCCTCATCCTCTTCCTCCTCATCCTGCTCTTCCTCCTCTTCGTCGTTGGACCTTTTCTCCCTGATGTGCGAATCTGTCTCATGGTACTGATCTTTCTCGACGGCAGTGACGGATCGTAGGATCGGTGGACTCGACGGCGACTGTTGTTGCCGTACGTTATCGTATCTCGCAAATGATTCGCCGGTGCGTACGAGCAATACGGGTCTCCTTTCCTGCTGCGGCAGCGATAGACCGGCACGCATATCGGCTTCCTCTCGTTGCAGGACGACCGGTCCTAAAGGTGACACGGTCCTGCTTTCCTGCATCCTCCACATTACCCGCTAGTAAAAAGACGATCTTCCTTTATCTAGTTTCGCGTCGTTTCATCTTTGCCTCCGAAAATTATAACAGTCACTCGTGGAACCATTTGTAAATTCCTCTGATCAGCAAACTTCACTTTTAGCAAACCAATACCGATCGGTCACGTCAACGCAAATCCATTGTATTTATATACATTATATTCACACTTTTCTTCCTTGAACGTCACTGATCCTGACACGGTCAATCTCGGCACTAGTTTGTTATAATAGAATCGTCGTACAACAGCGAAACAATTAACGAACGCGAGACATTAATTTGATCGAATTAAATAGCACTTTCCGAAGGTAAATGTGATGACGAGTTGTCGCGATACTTGGTGACAGGGTTGGTCAGGTATGTGTCAGGTAAATGGTAGATTTAGGATATCCTTCGCCGCATGGGTGAAGTGCGCGATTAGCAATGTCTTTGGTAGGTCGACGCGGCGCGCGTACCGTGGCAGTTACTCTCGAGAGTCCCGCGTAGAGCCATGGTGGCAGAATTGGTGGTATATCGGCGTATTATTAGCGCCGAGGAGAGAGAGCCGCTGCGCGAAGAGCGAAGAGCGGTGGCACCGTGGCCCGTGGAACGGCCAAGTGGAACGGCGAAAGCGGGGGTTTGTTCCGCCTCGACAGGGCGTGGTTAACCCCGCTCGTACTACTCGAAAAGCTACCGTCAGCCGCCAATGGGCGTGCCGGACGGTATTCCGCTAGGGGTTGCGCGCACACACGTGCTTTAACACGCTCGTAACCGAGAATCGCACCGCGAAGGCCGGCGTGCCTATGTATTGGTCGCGTGCGCATCGTTGCACACACTTACACGTACAACACCCACATCAAAATGGTTAATGTACATGAGCGCATCGCGGCGCTGAATGGACGAGGCACGAACACGCGGACGAGTCGCGTGCAGACGTCTCGCGGTGAGCTTTCGTCAGATACTCGGCTGTGTACACACAGGTACCACTTCTATCATCCCCTCGTTCCCTTCTCGTTCCCTTTTCGCGTCTCTCCGCCCCTTTCCGCGATCGGACTGCTCTCTCTCTCTCTCTCTCTCTCTTTCTAAAGTGGTTTGTCTTTGATTTAACCACCACAGCGACTCCGTCGAGCGGCGCCGATGAAGGAACACCTTTTCCCTCCGTACCCACGCGAGCGACGTCGGGGCATCATTCGTTGCGCTTGGAAAGGAAGGAAGGCAAAACGTGTGGAGGAATTGCGTGCTCGCCGCGTGCATTACGCGTTCGCAAAACGCTCGGTGGGTTTGGCGATGATCATCGGTGTGTTGTCGGCGGTGGGGGCGGCGCATCGCGGCCTCTCTTCAACGGTTGTGTATAGCGATCTCTCTGTGTATAGGGTGGAGAGTATAATCGTGGTACACGGAGCGCAGGTATCTCCCTCTCTTTTCCTCCCCCTCTACCCTCCCCCTCTCTCTCTCTCTCTCTCTCTCTCTCTCTCTCTCTCTCTTTCTCTATCCTTTTACGAACGCGGGGAGCGGGTTGTGGATGGTACTAGCGATCAAATCAGGACCAACACACAACGACCAAACGACCGACGAACGGACGGACTGATGTGAGAGCTTGGTGCCGCTACCGCTCTGCTCTTAACTCGGTGCACGGATATTGTTTACCCGACCATTTAGGTAATTGCTGGCCTACCGCCCTGCGAGCCAATCGAACGTAACCAGCGGATGTGTCTGCAATACCGATCTCCCTCTCTCGCTTCGTCAATTCGCTCTCGTGATCTTCAGCTCTTCTTGTTTCTCTCTAATTTCTTCTCTCTCTCTCTCTCTCTCTCTCTCTCTCTGTGTCTCTTGTCTTTTATCATCGTTTGCTCTGCGGCGTCACTCCGTCGATCACTCGATCATCATTGAATTATCTCGAGACCAATTGTTCGATGAGACTAACACTGTTATTGTCACGGTGATCGATTCTTTCCAGGAAATTGGCGAGATTGGAAAGATACATACGCTTTGCCAAAAGATTGTGGCAGTGGAGCGTTTTGACAGTTTTAATGATTGCCGTTGTATTGTTCCGGTGCTGCATTCGATGATAAATGGTCGACCAATATAATGTAGCGAGCTCTAAGCGTTTCATGCGCGACCGCACTTTGTTCGCGCGACATTGAAAATGCGATTGAGCTTGGAATAGTTTTATAGATGGTACATACGTAGCACACACACACACACACACACACACACACACGTTTGCGAACGCGAATATTTCGTTTTGCAAAATTATGACTATGACAGCGATCACGTTGAATGACAAATTGGATTAAGCGTGCCTCGACTAATTCTCAATTGTACCGTCTCATTATTTGGTTAGCGCTCGAGTGAAGTAACGGCGCGGTAGTTGAGCCGCGCGAGAAGGTATCGTGGTGTTATCATGTTCAGCGAAAACTAATTATCGCGGGTGCCGTAGTTAATGCGATAATAGACCTTTTATTCATCAAGTCTAACCATTTTGTTAACCGCATACATTATATACATATCACAGCTTGTACCGCGCGTACGGGCACTCTAGAAGGGTCGCTGTTCTTTTCATTTATACATTCTCCGAGCATATTTGAAGTATAATATTCTTTTTAAGAAAATTTTGATCGTCCCTTTCTCAGTGCTTTAATATTAAATATTTTTATAAATTATTCTCTAATGATTCCATTAAAGTAAAATTTAAAGAGTCGCTGCTTTTCTCATTTGCGTGCTTGAAGCATTATTCCTCCGAGCGTATTAACTTGTCAAGCTATTCACTGGTGGCTCCGAATTAATGGAAAAATACGCTGCTGAAAAAACCGGAGACAATTTTGGAACACCCTTTGCGTTCTCGACTTCAGAAAAAGGTAGAAATACGCTCTCCTCATTCCATCTTGTCACATAAACGGACGAACGTAATTATTCACCGCACGTCTCTGTCTACAAAAATATCGCTTTCACAACGTCGTCGGTTTTTGAAAACGTCATTCTAAACTTAATGTCAATTATCCGCGGACAAATGAGCGCGGTTTCACTCACGTCACTTAGGGACGATTTAGTCAACGTCGGTCGCGACACTAATCTTTGTTTGCAATATGTCCCTTTTCCTCAAGCTGTAGCGAGTCATAATTTGTACTAATATTCTCATTACAAAATAACGATTGAGAAAACTATCTAATGAGTCTCACAATTAACGCAAAAATAAATGAGCCTTATTTTTCCCAATTTTTACGATAAAGATATTGTAAATTTTTACAAAAATTTAATGTACCTTCTGTGTTCCATTTTGCGAATCAATATTTTAATTATCGCAAGAGATAAAAAATTAATGTACCTACTTGGTAAGCGTCACGTACGATGGATCGAGGTCATTTACGGTGCATTCCGTATGCATGCAATGTTTGCTACCCGATTTGTAGTACGCTAAAACTTAGTTAATAATTCAGGACGTTAATATAACGTACATCAATGCACGCGATCCAAGTATTCTAAGCGCATTGCTCGTCTCCGAGAAACGATTAAGTGTAATAATGTATAAAAAAAAAACTCGTTACGAATAATCTCGCGTACGCACCCCTGATGAGGATCGTAGCGCGAGCCTATTGTTGATCATTGAGCGTGCTGGAGCGCATCCCTCGTGTCATTATGGCACAGGTGAACACTGGAGCCGGTGGATTACTCCACCTGCCAAAGTGATGTGGATTTAGGCGGGGATCCCTAATAGTTCCGAAACGGTACGCGAGTCGGGAGGTTAGCTAGTTGGCGAGATAGACATGGAGCACGACGGCAGGATGCAACGGTGAGGGGGGAGGAGGGGTTGATAGAGCGATCGAGCGGCCAAGCGGGGTGAGGAATGAGGAGGAGGGTGGCACAGAGATCGGACAGACCAGCCGTGACCAATTTGCGCCCGTTCGTGCTCCCGATTCTGATCCCGATTCTATCCGCCGCACACGAATACACGTATACAGGTACTGTTCGCACACGTACATATCGATGTACGACCCCCTCGATCTTCCCTTCTCGATACCCATACATCCCCTGTCCCTTCCCTACCGCCCACTCTTCCTCATCCCCGCGCCCTCTCCCTGATGGATCCCCCGATCCGCGCGCGCGTTGGCACCCTCCTGCCAAGAGATATTCGTCACAGAAAGTCGCGTTGTGTCGCTCGGTGAGCAGGCCACCCCAAAAGTTTCACGCCTATCTGGACCGGCGGCACCATCTATTCGCGCCACGATAATTGGCCAATTAAAACCGGGCGAGAGCGTTCGAGTTACCTGCCATCCGATAATTATACGGTGTCCTCGCGGCGGTTCGACCACGTATCCACGCGACTGGGTGTGGGTGGTGGAGACGAATAGCAGTGGAAAGAGAGAGAGAGAGAGAGAGAGAGAAACAGGGGTTGCAGAACTGAAATCGCAGGATGGACGTGGGAGGAAAGGTTCCTCCGGAGGGCCGAAAGGTGGAGGACGGAATCGACTATTCCGATCACGTGGCTTCGGATTCTACAACTACGGTGATCCTTCCGATCTCTCTCTCTCTCTCTCTCTCTCTCTCTCTCTCTCTCTCTCTCTCTCTGGCCTTCCTCTCTGCGATGCCACCCCGTTCCCGCTTCCGTCTCGCAACCCCGCGCCACAACCTCCGCGACTCTCCTCTCGTTCTCTCGCTTACTCCTCCTCGGCGTAAATCAATGCGGACAGCACGCCCTTTCCTTAACCCCGCGACGCATGACTGGAGTACTCCTTAGTGCCACATTTAGTCGCGATGGACGACGTTTACCGAGATATTCCGATTAACTGCAGCGTCAATAGTGGCGAATATTAGCGACGGATTTCGGAAAAGCCATTATACCATGAAATATTATATATTCAATTCTTCATATTATTATTCATATAAATAAAAAATTAACAAACATACAAATTTGATTATTGTATTTTATAACCTCGATAGTTGCCTAATAAAGGGTAAATCGATTTATTGATATCACCTAAAGTATCAAACATAATTTCTCAGTAATAAAATTGTTACAATATTAATTATATACTAAAAATATTTGATTATTGCATAATGTAATATATCTTCCTGATGCAATATCAAAGTTATTAATGAATCATCAATTCAGAATTTACACGATAAGAATTCCTACGTCGTCTGCCTTTATAGAAACAGAATTAATTAAAAAGCATAATCCGAAGTAATGTAACAATTATCGCGAAGGTTAATTTAATGGACGTTTAAGAAATAAGTTTCACGTTCATGATACACATCTCATTAGGAAGCTCCTCCTCTGATTTACTTCGAGACCGAATGATTGATCGTTTATCCCTAATTAGAGATCGGGGAGCTCTTGAAAAAGTAGACGAAATTACGCGTGACACGAGCGGAAATTAGGTTCATGGAGAGCAGAATGATATATGGCGTTATACTTCAGTAACGTTAGCGACGACGGTGTTAAGATAGAACTATATTCAGTGACAGCTCTATTTCAGAAAATCTTAATTTCCCTATCTCGCGGTAATAACGTTAATTACGACGGCAGTTGGCATTGCGACGTTATCGTTTTCGATCTATATTTCATCGTGAAAAATGTAGTACCGGTGAAATCGCGGTACTACAATGAGCTTACTAGCGGTATTAAACGGATTAAGCTATTTTAAATGCGATCCTACAAAGTGTCATAGATTTCACGCTTAATTTTGTACTGGCAAGACACTGAGACATCGAAAACTCGTCCAATATAAAAAAAAAATTATCGCAATTTTTCTTTCAGCGATGAAATTTTTCTGAGTTGCAACTAAAAAATAAATTTTATTTTTATTTGCATTTAAATTGACTTTACTTTTTTCATAATATTAAATTGATATATATATATATATATATTTATCGTAACATTAAATACCGAGTAAAAATTACCTCTCACGAGATTTCTTCAAATGAAAAGTCAACGTCAGATTTATTAATAAAATCCTCATTAAAATTAAGAGAGATATTTGGGTAATACTTTCTCATATACATACATATACGTACACATATATGTACTGGTAGTTGAACAATCAGAAACTGATGAATTCATTTTCCGTAAACGCAATTCGCGGATTTTGCAGAAACTCGCAGACATAGTGCGACATGCCGTTACGGCTTTGTACCTATATATGCATCGCGAAAGCGGCGCGTATTACGATGTGTGTTTCTGTTTGTTCGCGCGCGAATATGTTACTAATTCCCATTTACGTCGCAGTTTTCCTCCTGGCTGCTGCGCCGCCGCCGAGTGTACGCACTCGGAGCAACACAATGACGTCGGCTGTGTAATCGCGTGAACGTTAATTGTTAGCGATTACCCCGCCCGCAATTAGCATTTCCTATAGGCTATTGAGCATCGATTAATGTAAATTATTAAGTGCAATTTCGTTTAAACCGTCGAACGTTTCGAACAGTCAGCGCAGCACTGGCTAACGTGTAAAAGCACATGTATTGTGACTTTCGCGCTTGAAAATGTGAAACGTACGTTGTTCTCCTACGATGGTGAAAACGAGCACATAACGCACAATGGAGAAAAAATATATATTATGCATTACTCGAAAAAAAAATAGTTGCATTATATATATCTGGCTTGATATGTTCGATTCATAGTCCACAAAAGATATTTATTTAACGCTATTGTTTAAACTACCGCATATTTAATATTCGTATAAAAAAAGGAGGAAAAAAAATAAACGTACATAATATACATACAAAATTAATTAGAAAACAATCTAATGTTTTATTGCGGTAGGTAGAGTCGCGTCGATGAAAATCAAAGAATTATTTCGTGATACAATGAAGATAATAGTAGGACTACTTTCAGAATAATCCGACTGAGAAGGACAATTTCTAAACGACTGTGATGATATATATTGGGGATCGTGTGCGAAAGAGCGAATCGGACCCAAAGGAGGTGATTATACGGCTATATTGAGTTCCGATACACGATTACGTACATAAGGAGAATCCTATAGGCATTCTTTCATATACAGCAATTCTCCAACTAATTCATTATATACGGCAAATATATATCATTGAATTGTATATACGTATAATATATACATACATGTATTATATATACAGACACGTGAAAAGAATATAAAGGGACGCGCATATATACATATATATATTGTGTCGTATTAGACGCGAGGGTCACAGTCCGGGTATCGCTTACGCGTTATTATTGCAGCGATACGACACGCCATGGTGTCAGCCGTGACCTCCCATGGGGACTCTGTGCGATATCATATACAATGTAGGTACCAACTGTCACACCGTCACCGAAACCGGGGATCCCCGGGAAACCGGCTAGGCGTGCTTTATGGTGCGTCAAATTAAAAGATTCCCTCCTTTGCGTTCCCTAACTGCGATCTGATCCACTTGGCCGACATATATATGTATCCATCTACATCGCGTATGGATCCATCTACATCGTCGAGTTCGTACGTGCGTCTTTACTAGGCGAATATCCCGCATGTAACGCCTAATACCGAGCGACATGCGACGCCATAGAAGCGGCTTTAATTCGCGATTAATGGCACGTTTAATGGCAACCGTGAAATTTCAAGCGGAATATCCCCGGTAAATGGACCGAACCTACTTTTCATAAACGTTACAATCTAAATCGTTGTCGGCGTATGACTTTCCAAGATTAGTTTTTAAATCATCGTAATGTATCTTTATGCTATAAGATGTGATGCAATTTTCAATGGAAAGAGTTTACAGAATAGGCTATCATTGCGCGAAGTAAATGATCGAGTTTTGTGACGTCAAATAATGTATACTTTGAGAGATTAATTCTGAATATTTTAACACACCTACTAATTCTGTCATAAACTGAAAAAAAATATATAGTCAATTTTAATAAATTTTTAGTTTAATATTTAGTTGAATACTGCCAACTAAATATTTATTAAACATAAAAATATATATTTATTTGATACAAGAAATGTTAATTTGATTTAACAATCCTTTTTTTTTTTGAACTGAATAAATATTTATTTACTATAAGTAAATGTTTAGTTAGCAATATTGAATTAAATATTTATTAAAATTGACTATATTTTTTTTTCTCAGGGTACTTTCTTTATATTTTTCATTGTAATAAATTTTAAACAATTTTTTTTCAATTTTTTTTTTAGAGTACAATGTAGATATACGAGACAAAAATTTCGCGTATTACTTCGTGGTCTATTGAACAAATTTGTTCCGTTTAATTTGCGATTAATGACGCGTCTAATAGCAGATCCGAGTGTGGTTTCAGTATGCACTGAAATTCACGGCTATCCACATACTTAACGACACGTATGCAGCTCTCGCGCGAAGAACTCGCACGTGAAATGTATATGGCTTTGCCAAACGTTATGTCGTGCCAGACGTCTTTCTGTCGGAAACACCGCAAAGCGGCTGAGCTCGACTGTGAAATACACGTCGGACGGAGTCTTGCCGCGATGGCGAATAGACGGCTAATAGTTTAAGCTATTGCAAAATTTGTTGAAGAGGAGTTACACTCGATAGGAACATACGTGTATATATTAATCCATATATATAGGCCGCTAATTTATACTTCACATTTATCACGCCTTTGCATTAACTAAGTAACATAAGTAACAGTGCTTTAAGACTTTGGCGCGAGTCCCGGGGTACGTTAACCCTTTCCAGACTTCTGGCATATGTATGAGTCTCGCTGTGTGAATATTCTTAGGAGACTGACACTCGAGATTAGGTTACCAACAAAAATATAAAGTACATTCAATTTTACATTTATGAATTTTAGCTCTATTAGGTCAGCTCTAAATTAATTTGATTTATATCTTTTCTCGTATGTTCACAAATCGATATAGATAATATTCTAAAAGAAACAATAAAAAGAGATTTTACACACTAAATTTACAAAGGCAAATAGGGAGGAAAAAGTTTTCTTTAATTATAGTTCCGTTGATAAATTTAAACTCTGCTTTTCTATACATCTGCCATAAAAAGATTAATTGCGTCTGTCACAGGTTACGATCTTTCAATTTTCTTAGCCTTAACTCGCTCGGTGATTAAATTCCTGTTAGAGTACGACCCACTTGAAATCGAGCGAAAAATAAGATTTCGTTATCCCATTCACGCTCCAGTAGCTCGTTTGCGGCAACATCAGAAAAGTCCCATCCCATCGCGTCGAAAAGTCTTGTCGCTGTTGAGCCGCGCGTGTTCGCGTAAAGGCAACCTCATAAGTTTCGATCTGCACGCGATTCCGTCTCAGCGTTGCGGCGCTCGACGTCTGAATTTTAAACGTTGCATGAGTATTAACGGAGCGGTCGGTCGCAATTTCGCGCGAAACTTACGGCCGTGTCCCATCGCGGCTCGTTAGCAAAAATAATTTCCGCGACGTCGCGGCGAAGGAACGATAGAGAGACCGAGAGACCGTACAGATGGCTCGCTACATCCAGGGACGGATGCTGAATTTCAGAGCAGAATAAAACGATTTTTGAAGACCGTCAAAGAGTTGAGACGAAGTGAAAGACGAAGAGGGAAATTAATCTTCGTATTACGATAAGATAAAGATATTTTATAAAAGAAAGAATCAATAGGTTGCGAAGTTTAGTTTATTAGCGATGTAAGTTAAGAATGAAAGAATGATTTATCTTCTCTTGTACATATTCTATACAAATGTAATAAAATGTAATATAAGTACATATAAAATTGGAAATACTCTTGTAGAAGAAACTTCAGTTTAAATTCAGTTTTCACGCAGAACATGTTTCGTATTCTTGGACCTCTTCTCGGCCGCACGCACGTCTCGTACAATCGCTGGTTGCAAAGCGCCAGCACGATGTATCTTGACGAGGAGAAGACGCGGCGCGGCGCGGCGGTGCAATGTAAACGAACGAGTCTATAAGTCCGTGTCGGTTCCGCCGCGCGAATAAACTCGGACGTTTCTGGCACACGGCCGAAACAAATCAGCTTTTTCTCTATTTCACTCACTCGGGCCTGTTCTTCTGTTCTTCTCCCTCCCCTCATCCTCCCAATCACCCTCCTTCTCCCCTTTTTCTCGCGCTTCTTGGACGTTTGCCTCTTCAAAGTGTCAAGTGACAAACGGTCCCGCTACCGAGTAGGCGTAGTCGCCGGGGTGGATATAATTTGTCAGGAAATCACCCAATTAGCCTCCCAGTTATGCGGCCCAACAGATTTAACCAATTAGTTTAGCTATGCGAGCCCTAATACATTTCCACGCCGGCGGCGACTACCAGCCACAGGCGTTTCTCCCTCGGTCCGCCTGTCAACCCTCTCTTCTCCTCCCTTCTCTCGTTCACTCATCCTCTCTCTCGTTCTCTCTCTTGCGATTCGCGTTCGTTCTGTCCTTCCTTCGTTCGATTACCACATTTCTGTCTCTCTCTCTCTCTCTCTCTCTTCTCAGCTTTCGCTGCACTTCTCAACCGCTGCTCGATTGCAGCCTGCTAGGCGGTTATAGTGACAACGTGGTCTGGATGCAGTACAAAGGACTCCGTCGTCGTCGACGCCTACGACAACGGCGATCATGTGATTGCGGCTGTGCTCAAATTGCGTCTTTGCGTTTACATGTACGCACATGCCAAACGCGCGCGTCACGTACACGTGGAGCCACGTGGAGAGGAGACCGCCAGAGCTGAGAGCTGAGGGGCGAAGGAGGCTGTTCGGAGACGGTTGACGTCTATCTCTATAGAGATTGCTCCACTGCTCACACGCGCTCCCGTGATAGGGAACACGCGCGACGAGATGGGGGAAAGGGCAGTAGGGGGAGAGCGTATAGAGTCGAGAGGTGAAGCAATTTGTCTCCCTAATGAGATGTCACCCCGTCCGCGTTGAGATGCGGCCAGTAAGGAGGCGAACGATCATCCCTGAAACGGCTGAAACCGATCGACCAGATATTCTGCTCCTCTCTTTTGGAAATTTATGGAAATCTATATGGATATATTATCGTTTTGCCAGATCACTTAGGAATGTCTCTCGAGAGTTCAGTTCGTGCTGACATATTTTTGTGACCAAGTGTTCGAAGGAGTGTTTCTCAATAAAAATTCTCTCTTCTTCCGATTCCTTATTTCGTACGTGCGAGATAAGTGATACGTAACTTGTGATACGCAAATAATACTTGAGTGTAATTAATTATGATGAATATACGGTTGTCATATTTCAGATCTCATCTACTACAGATGTTAAGTTTTTCCGCAAAACTGTAAAGATTTATTTAAAGTAACAATACAGTCAAGGATAGATGTTTAGAATCTCAATCTCTCTCGATATTTAGAAAATCAATTTCAAATTGGAATTTGATGTAACAAAGGTAAAATATCGTACGCAAGTAAATTAAAAACATATGAATGAAGGTACAATGGCGCGGATAATGTGTAAAACAATCCCCGCATTTATTTTCTAATCAGTATGACTGCGCATTTCAAAACGTTCACCAGTATAAAATATAAAACGTCTATGAAATATTCAAGTAATGAGCAATGAACGAAAGAGCACAAATTGTTCGCGAGAATGAAAACATAAATATCGTTGAAAAATTTACATCGGCGAGCATTATTGCCACACAAAAGAACGGTCTCTATTTATATCGTGTTTTTTACCTACTATTATGGTCGGTGGGTGGTCAATTCACCGTTATTACCGCGTAATTATTAGCGATATGATAAATTTCGCGAGCCTCTCTCATAAAAATATCGTTCAATAAAATTTATTAAACGCAATTCTATGGAACAGCATTTTCGGTGATATACTTCATAGATATTCTCTCGCATAGAAACAAACTTAGGGGCGCTTTAATCGTAGGAAGAGATTCCAGCAGATCGATCGCGCAGAGTTACACGGTATGGGTCGAGAGAACGGTCAATGGGACCGGTTGAAGTACAGGATTGCTCTGGTTGATACTAATTGAATCGTCCTTTGGCCTCTAAGCGATCGCAGACCTGCCCGCCCACTGTGTTGCTGACGAGCGAGACGTTTTACCCTCCCAGGCTTCTATTACGTGTACCCGGTGCACGATGAAGAGTGGAGACCTCCGGGCAGATGACTAGTCTTATTTTAAACGCGATCGACTCGATCTTCCTCTGTAACGGGAAAGTAGAATTCACAGAATACACCGCGCTTTTAATAGCTGCGCCATCTTGTACCTGAAATCGCTGGGATTTTGAAATAGAACTTGAACTTTTAACTCCAGTTTATAGAATTATACGCTTCATAAATCTCTGAAAAAGAATTACTTTCCATTATTTTCAGAATTGTAAAAATTTACAATTTACAATTTTCGATTGCGCACCTTTTCTTCTTTCTTTAAGACATTATATTTTAATATATTTAAGAAAATATAATATTTAATCCCAAGACGTATACATATATGTTAGACAGTACACGTCAAAAATGTATGCATCGAGCTATAGATATTCTCTTAGATTATCGCTTGCTTAAATATGTAAATATCCATCCCACGTTCATCGCATTATACATGGACTTTTGTACTTGAGAAGAGAATTTCGTAAGAAATTTTGCTTTTTTGCCTGATAAATCGCATATTGAAATATGCAATATTTACGTATATTCGCGTAGAAATATATGAATTTCACTGGATATTTACAATTTTTGATTTAGAAGTTTAGAGGTTGACGATACTCGGAGTTTACCATGCAATCTCAATGCTTTTTCACGTTTCGATCAATTGATCCTAATTCGCAAAGAAGCTTTCTCGGTAAAAGACCGACAGGTATTTGTAGGTTGACTTCCCATTCGCTCCATTCGCACGCGCCGCTCGTTGATCATAAGATATGCGGGAGTCCGCCCTCATCCCGAAATCTTTCCCTTTTAGAATTGAGTGCCACGCTGGCGCGCACGCGTGGGTATTAAATTAATGTAGTCGACTCCGTAGCCGGCGATTAAACAAAGGGTGAAAATTGAGCACCCTCCCCCCGCGATTCAGTGCCGACGGTAAAACCGCCGACGGGTGGCACGCACACCTTCAATGAATCGACATACACACACATATGTACGTAAATGTGTATACACATCTCGGTATGCATCCCGCGCGCAACACAATCGACCGTGTCTGCGTGAAACGCCGATTTGCGCGTACACGTATATACGTACATACATACGAACGCTCTCACGTACATCGACGTACGTAGCGGCCTCATGCTCGAGTAACCACCGCGTGTGTACACGCGAGTAAAGACTGTATGTGTATTTGTGCATTTGTGTGCGTTCGATAGAAGCGCATATCATGTATACGGGGGTATACTCCGACTATCTGCATTTTCTTTGATCTATGGATCCTTGGATTGAATTTGAGATAAATTAACAGAATGCATTTGAGTTAAAATCTTAATTATTATTACAGACGAAGAAAAATTTCATCGTCCGTTTTGAACAAATTTCATTTTAACAAGACTTTGAAATATCGGAAGGCTATTCGCATTCAAAGCTGAATGTTACAAGGCCATCGACCATCGAAAGTATTAACGTGTCCTTAAAGTGTTTCTTAGCGAAATAAAATCTTTTCGCTAAAACACGATTTTATATAAATGTAGAAAATATAGTAGACGCAAGGAAATGTGGAAAACGTGAGACACCCGGTATACGACGCGCCTCTATACCTATGTACACATCGGGGCGGCCGCCGTGGGGTGGCCGGGCGCGGGCTTCGTTCGTTGAATGCGGTTTAATATTAATGGGAACTGATGATAAGCAGCGCAAACAAGCGTCGAGTCTCCCGGGAGAGATCTGCCTTCTGTTAGCCGGCGTGCGCCCGAGCGGGGTCTCGCACACCGACACGAGACACGTCGACGAGAGCCACACCGCGCCGTCCGTGTCGTCCGCGCCATCGGAGGCTACACCGTCATTCGTGGTTGCCGTTGCAACCACCCGGGCGGCGTAGGGCGCGCAACTCCCGAAAGGGCAGAGGGAGATCGGAGAGGAGCAAGAGCAAGAGCAAGAGCTCTACCCAACACGCAACGCACGGGGGACGCACGCAACCCCCAGGTCCCAACCGTGCGGTGTGCAGCGATCGTTTACGCACGTGCTCTACCCGGGGTACGGATCTATGGACGCGGATGTCTCGTCGCGTAGCAATCGTCGGTGTAATGCGTGTAAATCAGCGAGAAAAGAGGCGAAGGGGAGAGCGGACTGCGGAAGAGGATGATCGTTATTTGCCGCTACTTAGAACGCTTTCGCTTGGACCCCCCGCGGCGGGATCCGCTAAACTATATTCGCCATCGATGCCTGCCTGCCGTAAAGCAGAGTGTTTGCTCGCCAAATTAGAAAACCATCGACGAGCGACCCGCCGAAGGGAAGCTGTACGCACGCAGGCTGGAGCCCGTATCGGACAAGTGGTCGCAGTCAGGTTCCGACCACCGTTCTGCTTGAAATAACATGAGGGATACGGTGGACGAAACGGACGAAACGTAAAGGCAGCCATCGATGTAGCCTCTTATTAACGGAATCCTATAGTTAACTTTAAACTTGGCAATGTAGCCTACGCTGCATATTACGTAGTTTTTAAAATAAATTTTGGAAATTACTTTACACTTTAAGCTTTTTTCATTTCTCAAAGTACCTACTTATGCATTAATTCGTTATCGCGCTGTTATTTCTAATATATCGAAATTGAATGAGATTTTTGAATTTAAAAAATAGCATCTTAATTGCAGTACTAAATAAGAGCATATCGAATGTGTTTCATTCTAAAGACGCTATAACTTAATGGAGTACAATTAAACTACTATAATAATCGCGCCAAGCTGCAAGATTACGTCGGATAATGGTGCGCGAAACCCAGCGATTCGATACAAGTTTAAAACTCGCCACAAAAGGCCGAGTTAATCGAGAGCTGGCTTTGTTCTATGAATAACGAAGGGGTGAAGGAGAGAGGGGAGGGGAGGGTGCGATATTCAAGCGAAATCATAATCATCAAGGATTTCATAGCAGGACTTGGTCGGTTTGACGCGCGCGAAATCACCAACACTCGCAATTCGCCTACATTGCGCATTCTACAAAAAAAAAAGGAACAACCTTAAAAAAACGTAACAGCAAAAAATCGAGCGACACAAGCTTGGCTAGGAAATGCGAATGCGATGGCGCGCACGCGGAAGCGCGCCCGTAGAGCGCGGGGCTCATATCGTATTAATAGGCAATCCGGACAGCCGAGGGGTGTCATAAACTCAACCCCCTAATACTCGCCTAAACTACCTCGGTTAAATAATGGAATCCCTATTCCCACCTCCAGGCGCCGCCGCCGCCGCCGCCGCCGCCGTCTCTGCCACATTTCTCTGCGCGTCGCATCGGTTCCTTGCTCGTCGGCACCCGACCACGAGCACGAATCATCGTCGTGCTTCTCACCCTTCGCCAAGGTTTCTCTACGCCGAAGACTACGCTGCGCCGGCATGCCTGTACTCGGAACTAGGAAGCGTGAATTAGCTATTGTCCGCTTGCTAATTCATATCCTGGGGACGCTCCGGCGTTCACTCTACCGGTACGGATCAGTTAATTATAAACATACGCGTCATTTAAATTGTAATTGAGTATTTTGCGATAGTTCGACCGGGTTGATAGGGCGAAATAGCTCGCCCGTATTGTCAACGGATCAAATTACAGACACACGTCGCTCGGCGATGAACCGCGCCGCGTTCCAAAAAGTGGCAATTGCGTAAATTGGCTCTACCATGAACCGTGTCGCGTTTAATTAATCGGTTGCAAGTAGGGCAAATGCGAGAGGTTATCCCAGCCGTAAAGCTTAATTCGCCGAAGCACTGGAATTTGATATCGTTTGCTTACAAATTGCTATAATTCATTAAGTATTGATAATTATTTTTGTTATTACTATTTTTATTCATAGGTCAGTATCTGAGCTCATATAATTGATTTAAAGAAAAATTACATAATTTTTATAAAATTTTATCTATAAAACATAACGCCGAATAATAATTTAACCATTTTGAAAATTTAGTGATCACGATTGTGATCTTTTTAATTTATCTTTTCAATTTGATTACTTAATATTGTTTATTAATATAATATCGTCGCTATAATCACAACATGATGGCTGTTTGTCGTTAACATTGTTTAAGATTATTCGAATTATTTTGAGTTTGAGTTTTCAAATAATAGTGGAGAGAAGGGGGAGGGAGGGGGTAGAGAGAGAGAGAGAGAGAGAAAGCGGAGTTTCCCGCAGCGATCTCATTGAGATGCAGCTAGGATTCAAAGTTTGCGTAAACGTTTAAAATAGCGTAGCGAGAAGTTTGCACTTGGGCTTATACCCAAACACGAATTACCATTCGCCTAAGAGCTAATTAAGAGATGATTTCATTCGACGGCTCGTCGGGGAGCAACTCTAGCGGAAACAAAATTCCACCGACTTAGCAACGTGTCTTGACCCCAGGATTCGAAACGCAAGGATAAGTAAACCCTCTGTCGTTCTGCGATATCTATATATATATATATATATACGCCAGGACCAACCTCGAGTAATCGTTACGACGTATCGTAGACAGATAAGAGCATCGGCTGCTTCCGCCTCAATTCTCTCTACCTTCTCCTTGCCATCGTGTCCCTTCGTTTCCCTTATCCGTAACTCCAAAAAGCATACAGTTCTACCGGATTCTCTCTCCCTGGAGTCGACTCAGATACCCAGAGTAGATTCTCCTAAAGTGGCGGACGATCCTCGATGAACCGTGACCGCTCAGGATTCAACGGATCTTCGTATTGGATAGCGAGGCAGTTGCAGTGGCAAATTCGATTCACGGAATGTGTACGTGATGTTTACTCGACTTGACTTTTAGACAGATATATCTTCGTGAAAATACGCTATCTTGTTTTTTCTGAAAATTTCTTCCCAGCTTGTTATCTACTGCGATAGTTTCGGCTGTGATTTAACCCTATTAAATCGGTATCATCCTCAATGTTCTCAAATGAGTTTTTTTTATAAGTCTTAAATTGAATCTAAATTGACCTGACATATTTAATGTTATCAAAATATTGCAAAGTGATAATTTGATAAAGATTGTATATCACTGAAATATTAATGCGTCAATTTTTGCTACAAGTTATTTCTAGATTTAGCGGATGATACGCACTTAAGATGTTTCTCACAAGTTTATTTTTATAAAACATTTTGTAGAATAATATACGTAAGGACCGATACCTATTGGACAGTTACTTTTCGTTTATTTTGCTTTTCGCGCGAGTAGAGAGATAAGTTGTAGTCTGAACGCTTCGTGGCGCACGAAAGAAACGAAACGGCATGGAAAAGTAGTCGGAAATCGTAAAGTGCTCGACACCTTGGTCCTCCTGGACAAATAAGACAGCGTGAAAGAGGATGAAGCGACAACGACAACGATGACGACGACACGAGCGAGCGAGCGAGCGGCACATCGTTGGACGTGAGACATGTCAGAGTCGACGAGAGCTCCGAGATTCGGTCGTCTTCCATTCAGCCTGGGAAAACGAGAGAGAGAGAGAGAGAGGGAGAGTAGACAAAGACCAGCGAATAGAAACGATAAGAGAGAGAGAGAGAGGAAGCAAGATGCAGACACACGACGATGTCGGCTGGGGACGTCAGGGCCGAGAGGGTGGCAGCTAAATAATAATTCTCACTTAACTAACTCGGTTAACTAGCTTCGCCGCGGCTAATAATAAAGGAGTCGTCGTACGTTGAACATCGCCTAGCGGTTTGTCGAGTCTCTGGAAGAGGGAGGATGAGTGAGAGAGAGAGAGAGAGAGAGGAGAGAGAGAGAGAGAGAAGGGAAAAGAGAGAAGAGGAAAGGATCGTTTTCAGAGGACAAGGGTGGGAGGAGGATGGTCGTGAAGCGCGTCGAGGTCTGAAGTCAATTTGTCGGGGAATGCGTTGGGGCAACACGTGTGGCACTCGCAAGATCCCCGTCTCCTTCGTCCCTCTCAGTTTCGTATCCACGATTAATATGCTGAAAAACCTCCATGAAATCTAGGCGGGACGCGGAGGGCCATCGTTTGGAATCGCCCGAAAAAGGCAATTAAGCGTCTGGCAATTTGAGAAGGACGGTTGGATCAGACTCGTGGTCTCCTCCTCCCAGAGGGAAGAGGATTCGCTTTTCGATCGCAAAGTGAAGTGATCCGTAAATATTTCTCGATGATATCCATACACGTTTCCATCTTCGTCAAAAGATATATATTTCTGATAAATGAGTTTGGTAGGAAAATGACGTAAATTGTTTTCCCTCTGCTTTTAATGAAGATATAAAAATTTGCAGGACATTACGCAAATTCCATTTTATACATGTATATACATATATCCTTAGGATCGATTTAATAATATAAAGAGGAAAATTGAATCTTTATATAATTTATAATTTTACGTTGGAGAGTAATTATATGATGGAACAGACATGTATCAGTCTGTTTTCATTATATCATAATTGAAGATGCATCCTTTAAATCTTTTTATATATATTTTTAGGTTCTTATTGAAAGTTACGCTTGAAAGTAAATTTTTGGTATACACACATTTCTTATAATACAGATGAATAGAAAAAAAGATTCTATTTTAATTCTTATTTCGGAGAATAGATAATTAGTCGGAGAATCGGGAATCACGTCTAAAAAGCAGACCCGCAGTCTGCTCTGAAAGACGGAAAGTTCGACATGAATGCGAGGGAGATGAGTATCCCTGAATTCGTAGAAACTTTTCGTCTTAACTTCGACTTGTCTGCCACTATGAATTTTTTTTTTACTAAGAACTTATATATTAGCATAGCAATAAATTAGCCGATCCTTCTTCGCACACGTAGCTAAATAAAGCAATTTCTAAAAATATAATCCACACCAGATATTTCCAAATTGTTGTCTTATATTATGTTATCTTATATTATAGCTCGATATAAGTTTACTGTATCAGTATTTCTTTATATGTGTTACCTCTCTATTGTGTATATCGTATCTTTTATTTTATATATTTTTTAAATATAACGTTAAATATACGTACCACTTAAATATCATGCGAATTTCTTCTGTTTGGTATTAGTTACCAGAATCAAATAAATATTTTTTATGGATTAATGAATTGTGCTTATTAGCTTCTATCTCTTCGGAGAAATTCTAATTCACGCAGAATCGAAATTCTAGAATTTATTGGTAGAAAGCTATAAACGTTTATTCGCGTCATTAAATCATAATATATTATTCTGATTTATCAATTTGCTAGTTATTTATATGATATAGAACAGCGGTAATTAAGACCGAGTTAGAAACGATATCACAAAGATTCTTGAAAATATTTTTTCTTTCAATTTTTGAAACAAAATATACAATGTTTTTCGATAAAAAAATTTCATTTAAAAAATGTAAATATTCCAACAAAAATAGTTTCTAGTGACGAAATAGATTTTCTTCAAAATGCAGTGACGAATGGGAAGACAATTAGACGAATCTGGACGAGTCGGCGAATTGTGTGCGTGTGTGTGTGTGTGTGTGTGTGTGTGTGTGTGTGCGCCTCTTTTTTTTTGGCGGTCCAGATTCGAGGATCCGATCAACCTTTCGGTCGTCGGGGTCGCGTCCGCAGCCAGCCACTACGTAGGTATCCACTTATAAACACGACCCTACTTACTCTTTCCGTAGTCCTGGCCTCGTAGGACTCGCGTCAGAGCGGTAAAAGGGTAGATAGATACACGGCACGGTATTAGTAGGTATTAGGTGTTGGCCTGGGAACGATTGCACGTGCTGGCGAGGAATCCCATCCCTCCTGCGAGTTCGGATAATTCTTTAAGTGCTTCCTTTCCCCCCGCTCGCGTCGCCGCCACCCACGACTCCGTCGCTCTTACCCGGGGGCCGATCCTCGGTCTCGGGTCTCGACCTCTACCCCCGGCTACCCATCAGTATCCAACGTGCTCGCGGTGCCACTTCAGGATCTATATACGACTCGCTCTCTTTTCCTCTCTTCTTTGTCGTCCTCGGTGCCGAGATACTGCCGAGTAGCTTTTAGCAATTTTCCGTATGCACCTACTAATCTCCGCTTCTACGAGGGAGAGACTGAGAAAAATAGATAAAAAGAAAGAGACAGAGAGAGAGAGAGAGAAAGAGAGACATACCTTAACGTAATACCGTTAATCTCCTTAGCAATGCGAAAGTTAAGTGGCTTCAGATTGAATGCGCTGTAATGAGTACACGAGAGCACTGTTCCGATATCAGAAGGAAATTATGCCGTTCTATGTACATTAGACTCGAGATGTAATCTTAAAAAGGATCAAATCAACAATTGTACGACAAGTGACGATTTCAGGAAACAAGTTACCCAAGTAGATACTAAATAATGTTTATTTATTTAGAAGATGTATAGGTAATAACCGAGACTTTACACTTTCTTTGCATATAATAATTTTTCTTAATGAATAGTTACGAATTATAATTTTCAATGGTTAATAATTAACGATATCACGACATCAGTAGCAATTTTATACGTATTCTTCTTTGTGACGATTAAAATAAAAATTGTCTAATTAAAGTTGTTGTAAGCAAATTTAATAAATAGTAACCGTGCTATTCGATAATGAATAAGAATTTAAACAACATGACGAGATGCAAGCATGACGTTTGACTTTCCACTTGAATTTTCCCAGCATCCGTGACGTATCCGTTAATTTGTCGATCCCTGCGCGTCACGTAGCACGCGTGTTGCATCATAAATAGAGCATTACTACCGCAAATTTGAAACGTTGAGTTTCATAATTGCAACGATATTACTACACACGAGGCTCGTAACTTCCACAACTGGTTAGAGCCGCGCGAAGCGGCACGCTGTGTGCCCGGTAAATGACATAATTATCCCTGAATGAGTACGCGCGCGGATCGACCCGGTGTAACCTCCGCGAGTGAGTAAAATTACTTGCATGGCAGCTAGTTTTCCATGTTTGCCTGCGATGAACAAAATAATCCTACCAACTACCCTATTTACATGCCGGAATTGTGTTCGTGCGTGCACCCGATATAGCGTCAAGTTTGTCGGCAAGGACATCTCGAGAAGCCATTAAAAGGGGTGAGAGCCAGCCGGAGCGCTGCCGCAGGAAAGTCAACGAACCGTTCGAAGATGCCTGTGAACATCTGGATGAAATTAAGTCGAACGGCTCTCTTCCGTAGACACGCTGTCTCCGGTGTGTTTCGACAGTTTCATATTTTTTTGGTCCCCATCACTATTTGTTTAAAATCCGCCTCAGTTTTCTATTCCGAAAACGGAAAAAGGAAGCGGAGACACGGAAAGGGAATGTCCCGCAATTAGTAACGATATTAATAGTCTTTTAATCGCAAGACATGATAATTTTTTACAATTTATATCAAAGTTTCTCAATGAAGATTATTGATGTTAAATATCTTCGATAAAAATATTGTACATAAATAAAAATCTTCGTCACTATTTAAAAAAATATAACTTGGTTTTTTTTTAATACGCGATTGAAAGTAACATTGTTAGAAATGTTCTAAATTTCATTAACTTTTAAGTTACACAATTTAATTTCATGACAATATGTTAAATTTAATGTATTTATAATTAAAAAGTATATTTGTGTATATGTACATAAAATTTAACGTATTCATGAAAATTTATGAAATTTAATGTACACGTTCATTACATTTAAGTAACTACTGTAACTTAATTTTCAGTTAAATCATTCATTACTTTTAATTTCATTCATAACCATGAGCTTCATTTACATGTAAAGGAAGCTCGTGGTTACATTTCTAACAGTGAATTTAAATATTTTAAATATTTTGATTAATAATGACATTTAAAATTATTTTAATGTCATTTTAATGTATTCAAATATAAAGTTCAATACATATGTTATAATTAAGAACATAAACTTACAATTAAAGAAAAATCTAGAAACTAGATATGTAAATCCATTTCTCACATTAGATTCAGGTTTCAACCAACTAATTAATGAGCAAGAAATTAATGAGCGTTAGTCTGCGTAGCGTTTAAGAACTTGTATAAACATTAAAATAGGTAATGCAATTTGTGACACAGACGTTATTACAATCGCATCAAATTACGATTTACACTTGGTAGGCAATCCCATTAGAGGCTGGCAAATAGTAATTTCCTACTAACGAGAGAATTCAATAGCATAATTCATTTGAAAAATTATCACGTACCGAAAATATGATTCCATAATGTCTTAATAAAATCGGGATTATAAATACGCGGTTTTTTCCCAGCAAGCACGTAAGCGTGAGCGGGGCGGCATTAAAATTCCATGGAGTTATCCGTAGTTTTGATATTCCCGCTCGTTTGCCAGTGCGCAGCATTTCCAGCGGGATTTTTTTCCATGCGTTTCGAGCGCGCGCTGTACAATTAAAACAAAAGCGAGCGCGAGCGCCGGACAAATACGCCCGGCACCAGGAAAGCGCGGCAGTGGCGGCGACGAGTATTCGAGGTGCTTCGACATATTCGTGGTTGGCGTACAAAAAAAAAAAGAAAAAGAGAAAACAAAAGAGAATCGACCGTTAACACTGCCATGGCTGAAGACAATCGTCGGTAGGAAAGTCCGTCGTTTCGCGTCCGGATATTACGCCAATGGTGAACAATGCGCTGTTCGCCGGGTGCAAATGCGAAAAAATAA
Source organism: Acromyrmex echinatior (assembly GCF_024713525.1). Lineage (NCBI taxonomy): Eukaryota > Metazoa > Arthropoda > Insecta > Hymenoptera > Formicidae > Acromyrmex > Acromyrmex echinatior. The sequence continues at coordinate 10,220,664 of NC_141856.1, read as the reverse complement.
GTAAAAAAGAGAACAAGCATAGAAGAGGAAGAGAGAGAGAGAGAGAGAGAGAGAGAGCCGAGTAGAGCGAAACGCGCGGGCGTTCGAAAGCATCAACCTCACCGCCATAGAATTTATAGGTAATTATTTTTCTCGAGCGTACGTCCCGTTCGCCAGTATCGAGGATGAGAACGAGGGAGAGGTGCTGGCGCGGGGTGTGTAATGGGAGCTGCGAATGAAGCTCGTCAAGCGAGAATCCGCGTCGAACGGCGACTGCCATTGGGCGTGGAAACTAAAGCCAGATCGTGTCGCGGATGCGGGCGTACATTTTCTACGGGATACACTCGTATACACGAAGAACACAGCCGAGGCCGAGATAGAGCGCGAGGGAGAAGGAGGAGGAGGAGGAAGAGCCACTGGCGGTAGGATGGTAACGCGGATGGAGGAAACGCGGCAGAGAGAGTGAGGAGGATGCTCGAGGGGTTGGGGTTGGGGTTGGGGTTGGGGTTGGGGTTGGGGTTGGGGGTATATAACGCGACAATTGCCGGATGCGACCGTTCGTGCGAATTGCGCGCGGGGAACTTAGGTACCGTGTACGCGAATCTCCGCGAGGAGGATGTAGGCGAGAGAGAGAGGGGGAGGGAGGGTGAAGAGAGGGTGGAATGATGGGAGGACGAGCGGTGGTAGAGATGAGCGCAGCTCGAGGAGGGCTCGAATGCGAACGAGGGTGAGGGGTTGTATAGATACGTCCCTGCGGCGGTGGTTTGTAATATTATGATAACCCTCCCTGCCTGCGCGCCTGGCTGCCTTCCTCCCTCCTACTCTCTCTCGCTCTCCCTCTCGTTTCCCTCCTACGCGTATACCAGGCGGCCACCCTCTTTCAGCGGCCATGTTGCCGGGAAATATGATTATTGTTATTATTTGCACCCTCCTTCGGTCGTATCCTCCTGACTCCTCACCTCTTCGTAACAGTCCCGTCATCCTACCGGCGTGGCTTCTCTCTCTCTCTCTCTCTCTCTCCTCCATTCCCCTCTTTTCTCTCTTCTTCCTCTTTATTCCTCTCGCGTAGCATCCCCGCAGTCATGCCATCCTGCGTAATGCTCTCTCTTCGCAGCTCCTCTCCTGTACTCCCCTTCTCGTCACGCGGATCTCTTTCGATCTCCCACCGCCGACTCTCGCGTCATCCTGCGACTCCATTCTCCCGTTCTCTCGTTCTCCGTGTGTAGATTTCTCTCCGCTTTCGGTGCCGCTGCCCGACGAATTGAGAGGAAACGAACGAGAACAAGGCCGACCGAAGCAACCGAAACCGCTTTCCTCTCTCGTCTCTTTCTCTTCGTCTTTCGTCGTGCATCCGCCGTCCGCATCGTTCTTTCTACCATCCTTCCTGGTCTTCCCCTTTCCTGCGGTTACCCGGAAAACTTTATAACGCGAAATGCTATCCCTGCGTCGTACTTTTCGGCTCGCTCTTTCTCTATCTGTCTTTTTATCGCCCTTTGTTTCTGTCCTTATTTCTCCTGTTCCTGTAGTTACGCGCGGGTCCACTTTTTTCCATCGTTCTCGCTTCTTCTTTCGCTCGATGCTCCTCCCCCGCAGCAGCTTTCCACGCGCGGTTCATTCCAACTCGTCCCTGCGGAAACGTTTCATCGACCACCATTTTCGGTTTTTTTCCTTCGGGCTTTTTCTCGCCACCTCGAACTTTTCTCGCGTATCTAATGTCAAGACTATTCTTCAGCGAGCGAAAATCCCGCGTTAAAACTATGCCGCGTCGTATTAAATACCGCTACTTCTGATCAATATGTTGTATTTTTGCATAAAATGTAAATTATTATCGTATATATGATTTTTGCATAAAATGTAAATCATTATCGTACACATTTTTTTTATACTTTTTATATAAAATATTGTCTTATAGCGGAATTGCAATTTTTAGCTCTTTAGAAAATACACAATTTAGTATGTTATTTTAAATAGCACGCATCGTGAAAAGTAAGTGCGCTGTTCACGTTGTAAACAATACTGTGACTTTTCGTAATGCAAGCATATGCAAGTTAATTATCGCACGTTGAAAAATAAATATACGAGCTTTAACTTTAGCGCGAGTTGCGTCAGAAATATACAACACATTTGAATTTTAAACGTACATTTAGCGCTAAATGTAGCCATCTAATTCTCATTGCGTTGTCCCATTTCATCTGTTTACATTGCTCGCATACGATTTTCATATTAAGCACATAAAGGACAGAATCTAACACACTTAGTGTTAAATATACGAGAAAATGGAAGGACCAAATTTTCAGGAGTTAGTTTAACGAAGAATTTATATACGTACCTCCAAAGAGTGACCTCTTAATATCGCTTTGCAGTTTTCATTACGACGAAGGCTCGATAGTTCGTGCCTTTAAACGAATAGAAATGATAATCACTTTGAAGAGACGTGTATCTCTAATGCACGTAATTCGTCGTAAACTCGCTTAATCGTGTTGAGTCTCTAGCCGTAAACCGCGAGCGTAGCTATATATAACAGTAAACGTTGAAGATAATAAGGTGCTCGGGAATAACCTGAAACAAAGGAAATGTCAGATGTGGTTGAAAACTAAATGAAAATAAATCATAAAATAAAATTAAAAAAAAACACGAAAATAAAGAATATATAGGGAAATTGATTTTGGTAATCAATTTTCACTCAAAATGATATAGGGAATTATATAGGGCTGAACTTGTTGATAATGCATGAACAATGTGAGCATTATGAATAAAATGCATTTCTTTAGAAAAATCGTATGTTCTAATTTTAATAAATTTTAAGCAAATACAGAATAACAGCACACCTCGAACAATCGCGGCTCTCGTATTCATAATTCTCTGCAAACATTATTAATATTATTCGCAGTTGAAAAGTAGATAGTAGTGCTACGTTTCAAACTGATGTACCTTTATTATGTATAATTCGTAAAATAATAAAGACTGTGGGACAATATTGGAAAACAAAAAAAAATAGATAGGAAAAAATGTTGGAATAGGTATCGAGAAACAATAGAATAAAGTGCGAATAATGAAAAATTAAAAAATATGTATTAAGATAAAGAAAGATTAAGAAGAAGATTCTGAAAAAGTATAATAAAGTATAATAAAGTTGGCATGTTAGTTGTGACACATACTTAGTAACACATAAATACAATAGGAGAGTGTTGATTAGTAAACTGGCGCTTGTTCGGGAGCCACTCGATCGTTGTTAAATCTAGACGAATAGAGCACAGCGACGCGCTACAAAGAGAGAGAGAGGGAGAGGGGAAAGAAAGAGAGAGAGAGAGAGAGAGAGAGAGAGAGAGACATAGTTCCTAGTATGAGTAATTCTCTGTAAACTCGACTAATCGTGTTATTCGAGCTCGAGTCGGGGAGCGGGCACGCGTAGTTATGTAATGGTAGCGTTAAAGCGTTAATAAGGATCGCGGTGGTGCTTAAGAACAGAATGAAGAAACGAAGAAAATACGCGAGCGATACGCGTCGAAGGTGGAGGCAAGAAGAAGGGATGAACGGTGGAAAATGGTGAAGGATGAAAGGGAGCGTGCGGGGAAGGAAGGCGTGTGGGGGCGGTTGGTCTTTCAGTCGTGGTAGTCACGGGAGTCGTGGTAATAAATGGGCAACACGAGCGCTTATAAGGGGGTAGGTAATCTAAAGCTTTGGAGGCGGTGGTGCAACGGGGGCTGTCGAGAGAAAGGGCAGGCGAGGGAAACGGGAGAGGTAAAGGAAAGAGGAGGAGAAGAAAGAGAGAGAGAGAGAGAGAGAGAGAGAGAGAGAGGACCACACGATGAAGAGGAGGTAGGTTAAGCGGGGTAAGGGGAGGGGGAGGGAGAACGGTGTGTGTAGGGTGAGAGGGTCTGGTTGGAGGAAAGCATAGCGGAGGAAGGGGCGGATAAGGGTGGTTACGAGCGAGGGTGTGAGATAAGGTATAAGGTGGGTAAGATGGCGGACAATTTGCCGCTCGACTACTCTTGCCCGCACCCCTCCCTGGACGATTCCAACCTCCACTTCCTTCGATCCCCCTTCCGCTCTATGTACCGGGTAATAGATGTTCCTCCTTCACGACCAACGCGGAGACGGAGACGCTGAACGCGCGCGCAAAACCGTACGCCATCCTCCTTTATCTCGTGGCTTCTTCCCTCGTTCTCGCCTTTCTCTCTTGCGGCAAGACAGAGGGAGACAAGGGAATGACGGCTGGGGAGGCAAGCGCATGAACGTGCGTGACGGTGAGAATTGCGCGTGCACGTGAGGCATGTACGTACATACATACATATATATATATATACATACATACATACATACATACGTACATACATACATACATACATACATACATACATACATACATACACGATCGAGAGTTGCGGCCGCGTTTCACCTACACGGAAAACTACCGCTCTGACGAAGTACAATCGTCGGTGGGTACGTAGGTATTTAAACGTTCTCCACACAGTCATACTCACCCTGAGCTGCCGTCGCGCGACCGACCCCGCCACCCCCTCACTTTCACCCCTTCTTCACGTCCGCCCCCTGAGCCGTTTCCGTCGGCGTCCCCTAGTCGGCAGACCGCACCAGCGTGCTCTCTCTTAGCATTCCATCCGCCATCTTCTCACTTAATAAAATAATTACCCCGGGCCAATTAAGCGTTCCCCTCTACGCCGTTCGTTCGTTCGTTCCTTTATGTGGGACCTCGTGCGCGTTCGCCAGTCGCCACGGATCTCGCGCGGCTTTCAGGCTTTCCCCGATATAATAACGCGGCACACGTTACTTTTACCGTTTTATTTGTTATCGTTTTGCGTGGCGAAAATCTTAAGGAATGTCGACTAATTGGCACGTTATATCTGTGCGCGTTCGCGCGACTGAACTTCAGCCTCATTATTAGATAGCCTGTAGTTACATAGACATGGTTTTTGATTGTACGTGACTTTACGTAACGTGTTTTCGAAGACACGAAACAATTCTAACAAAATTTAATCGTGTATTTTTTGCATCAATTACTAAATTTATTTATTTATTGAAAATTGGCGCAGAAAATTTTCGTAAAAATATATTATAAATATAGTAATTATTTTTTTAGTTATATATTTTTAAATATTTTTGGAGATTAATCCTTCGCAATTCATTAAATATAAAAAAAGAAATTAATATTTTGTATCAACTGTTTAATTTGTAAAATTAACATCCGTTCTTTTTCTCAATAAAAATGCAGTTAAAGATATGCATTCTACAGTATTAGTGTTACTATATATCCGATTTGATTGAATGCATATACGAACATATGTATTAATCTTTTTTCAAAAAAGCATAATTACATCGTGCTTTATAAATATATGTATATAAACTTTACATCAGTGGTGAACTCTTTCGACTATTCTTGAAGCTAATAATCATTTACGCTTGATTTTATTAAGAAACACCTACCTTACTTTCCAACGATGAAGGGATATCGATCAAAATTACGGCAAGAGGTGCGTTTGCGAAGATGGCACCACTTTTAAGTTCATATGTGCCAAGATGTCTGCTGCGACATTAACACGTCGTGTTTTCGGTCAACAAATACCTAATTTCGTCGGTTTGACAGTTTCGGTGTTGTCTCAGGTATCAAGAAGGTACAAATGGAAACTCGTGCAGCTACCAGAACCGGGCACAGGCAAAGCCTTTCGAAGAATCGTCCATTTCAAAGATAACTACACAGTGAAGCCTTTGAAAATTACGAATCTAGCAGGCAGAGATCCTATCACAGGTACGTGAGATAATATCAGCTTACTTCCGTCAGCTTTTTTTAAAAATGTATCTTACCTTTACTAATAAGTTTTTTTTACAAATTAACGGGGATAAAACTCAATATTGAGTCGAATATCGTGCATAGATTGTTATTATTCTCGAGAGGTCTGACCTCTACTGGCGAAAGTAGAAATTATTGGTAGATAATATAGATATCTTACATATCGGCTTAGATTAGACGTGATTTATTTCATTGAGAAAGAAATTTGATATTATATGTACGAACATCATATCAAAATACATGTGTATATATAATATAATTTTTATTGATTTGCCTTATATAATAATAGATTATCTATCATTCATATGATAGACAATCTCTATGTTAGAAAATATTATTTTTGAATTAAAATTAATTTCCATTCAATATTGATACTTTTGGTTAAGATAAATATTTTTTTTTCAAATCATGAATATATTAAAGCATATTGTATTAAAGCATCTTATTCGAAGCTAAATTAAGGACTATTAAATGAGTGAAAATAAAGAAGAATGAATCGCTTTTATGAAACAGGCAGAATAGTAGCCAAGGGTATCGGGGGTGGCATAAAGCACAAGTATCATTGGATCAAGTGGATCAGGGATGGACCTGAGGACCTAAACGAACCGCCAAAGGAAGAAAAAGTCTTAGAGGTCTTTAAGGATGGTTGTAGAACGAGTTTTGTCGCGTTGATTGGTAGCAATCGTGAACTGAAATATATTTTAGCTACGGAAAACATGAAATCGGGCGACATAATACGTACTCATCGAGGAATACCGCGTAATTCTGTGAGACCCTCAGAGGGAGATGCCTATCCTCTTGGTGCTTTACCCATGGGAACTCTCGTTCATTGTGTAGAAAAGTATCCGGGATTGGGTGGGTTCCTAATTCACTCTGCGGGTACCTTCGGAACACTAATAAAGCGAGAGGAAGATCGTGTGGTAGTACAGATGCCTAGTAAGAAACTATTTAGTCTTCATGAGTTATGTATGGCTACGGTTGGTCGATTATCGAATATCGAACACGATTCTATTCCAATTGGTAGCGCACAGAAAAATCGAGAATTGGGAAATCGCCCGAGGAGTGGTTTATGGCAACGCAAAACTGGTAGATTCGGTCGTAAAATTAAACCACTATCTCGTGTACAACATGTTGGCGATAAACAATCGACACCATATGATGTGCTTGTTTTGAATAGCTTTTACAACGCTTAAACTAGATATCTCAGATAAATTATCTGAGATAAATTGCAGTTATGGGTTAAGATATATAATAAATGTTCGTTTCAAATACTCAACTTTGAATTTTATTGTCTTCGTTACCCTTTCTCATTCAACAAGGAAAAACATTTAGACATATCTTAAATTCTATTCGTTATACATACATAGGCCGAAAAACGAGAGATATGTATGCATTTGGACGTATGGCTAGGAGACTCGTTTCTGAATCGTAAGCAGGGTGTTTACTGTCTAAGAAGTCTAAAAATCTAGGAAGATTTCTCAAAGATTTTTTATTCGAAAACATTAAAATATTTTATCATAATTCAAAAAATTTCTGTGTAAAGAATTTAAGAAAAAATTTTATATGAAAGTTTGAACAAGGAAGATTAAATAGATTTTTAATAATTTTTTTTTTTTTTCAAGATTTGACTAGACATCCCGATATAATCAAATTTTTGCAAATTTGTATCTCATAACACATGAATATTGATATTTATGGAAGTATCAACAAGAACGAATCACTTATGAATCGTTGGAAGTCCATGATAGGTATAGTCCATGATAGTACATGCTTTCGAATGTTCGATTCGGGAATGTATATACCTGAGTTTCAATAAATAGGCTGTGTTCTTGGAATGATAAAAATTCAAGAACTATATGATTCTTGTCACGTTTAAAGGCCCTTATTGTAATATACAGTCTCCAGATTAGTATCGTGCAATCGTACTTTCTCTCGTATATCAGGTTCCAGTTGATTTATTGAAATAGGGACGCGCTGTGCGAAGAGAGCACAGCAAAGCGGCGTTGCAAACGTGAGACACACTCCGCAAATTAAAACTTGAATTGGTCCAGCAGCCCATTTCGCATTACGTAACAGCTGTCTCCGATCTAGGTAATTCATTACTATTGGCGCCAAAACTGCAACAATAAAATAAAATGCTCTCTATTATCTTCATATATGATATTTATATCGATTTCAATTGATTGTTTTAAAGAAGAAATGTAAGTTTTCTAGAAAAAAATATAGAGTTATTTAAATAGTCAATATGATAATAATATAGTTATATATATTTATATAACTTTTTGTTCATGAATGATTTGCCATTTTATATCCATAATAATATAAATATAGAAAGACATCATGTCGTTAAAATTATTATTAATTGATGTTAGCATAATTGGCTCTTACTATCAGTGAACTCGGTTAGAAATTTGATTAATGAAATATTATAAAAAAATAAATGCAACGAAACCTACTCATACTCGGAGAGGCCATAAGTATTCGCGATAATGTCACAATTGCTATTGCCTGTTTAGCTGCTTGTTTACTGTGGCCGACTTTCGTGCCGTCCTCGGTTTGTAATTCAATACCATTTTGAAGTTCAGTGACTCTCATAAGAGGGATATTCACACAATTAGCTGCCGCAACTGCCGCCAATGGCACTAATCGGCCTGCCAACGGTGGTGCACGTTGAGCGAGACGGTTCAGAGTCAATGCCGTTATCACGGCGCCTCCAGTAGCGCCGATGTAACTCTGCGCTAACGTTTCCGTTGGAATCGGACTTGATCCACTACGGTTCGTATAATTTACTATTGCATTGAATGACTGATTTACCCATTGCCAGAAAATTACAGCCGGCGTTGATCTACAAAATAATGCATCGCGATAATTACGCATTTTTATATAACTATTAGACTGGTGGATTTAATTCGCAATCTCTTTAATGATTTCTTAAATGATAATTTCCTGAATGTTTCTTGAATGATTCATGAATTGAATTCTAAATTTTATTGTTGTTTAAGATCGAGAAATAATTATATTTGAGTCTTTTATTTATTTATTTGCTTCTGTTTAAAACTCTGATCGTTCGTCGAAAGATATAATTATCAAAATTATATTATTGTATTCTAACATTATTCCAACAGAGGTACAATTATATCTAATACTGTTTTAATGTGTCTTAACACATTTAGGCATTTAGAATCATAATATTTGAGTGTTGTTATTATCATAATAAGTTTTCGTGTGTTATCATAATAAATTTCGAATACGTACTTGTAAAATGTCATCATACAGCCGGTTATCATCATATTCATGGGAACTTGCGCGCTCATACGGCCTATCAACAGCATTTTCTCCCCGGTATCAGGGTGATAGGCGCTATCGTAAAGATATTTGCATCTCCATAATTCGTTTTCGGTGATTCCTTGTTTTTCTAGGCCCTCACCCTGTCTGCAACGGGATAATATCAAGATTACATACAGATGATCGTTATTTCATACGTATTTACACAGTAAACAAACAAATACGTTACATTAATATAAAAGTGAAAATATGAAAAATGATTTATAACATGTAAATTAAAGATATATGACTTGTGCTGGAATTGTTCGTTGCGATATTTTTTGCGAAACATGCGATTAGCAATTCTGCAATAAACGAAACTCCAACTCAAGGCGTAAACAAAATGCCATTGCGACATAGCAGTCTAACACATGTTCTCTACGCGTGTAGTAAAACGTATGACGTCATCGTGCTGATGACTACTCCCAACTGAGCGGATAAAAAAGAAAAACTAATTATAGCTACGACTACCTGTATTTCGTGACGACATCACGCGCGTGTTCAAGTTGCTGGCTCGTGGCAAAGACATTAAGCGGGTTTGTTACCGTCAAAAAGTGCAATGCCCTTCCGCGGTAAGTGCTCTGATCCCAGTACGGTTTATCAATGTCTATTTCCTTCGGCGCTCCGATTCTTCCAAACATCTTTTCAGATTTCCCTCCCAACGTCTTTGGGCTTGGTTGACTGTATCCTCTCTTCCTCACCTACGTTCACCTATTCTTCCTCACTTCGCTATCACGACGACGTGTCAGTGAATCGTCGTCGTGTTTTCGTCACACCTGCACATTTGCTGGGAATCCAGAGGAGTCAGCTTCCAGAGAAACGGCATACGTGACGTTTTACAATCGTTCGCAAGACAAGCTGATCACCCAGCTCCCAACCGACTGACCCGCTCCAGAGTCCAGTCACTGAGTCTCCTCTCTCTTTTTCTCTACCACGTTCCGCTTCCACACGCTCGGCGCCGTTTCTTCCTCTTCACTCCCCTTGTTCGATCCGTGAACCATGTCGCTGGTGGCTTTGCTTTTGCCGACTCTCATCGATAAGACTTGGTGCGTGCGCACAAACCGTCCAGCAGTATCTACGTTTGGCGGATTTACCACGAGATGGTGGCACGCTGAAAGTTTCTTCGTGTTAATTCATACAAATTTATTAATGTAATTACAAATATTAATATTAATTTTTTAGACATTGACGCGAGAAAAGCTGAATTATTATTTAATAAATTTGATAAAACAGTATGTTATAAAGAGAAAAAAATGAAAACAAAATGATTATGTTAACCTTGCGAATATTATCTTATTGGCGTTACATTGATATTATTTTGATATTATATTTCGTGTATAAACGTGTGATGATCCAGTAAATCCCAATATTAAGTGAAAGAGGAATGTAATTTATATTGTCAAACCAAATCTTTATTATGAATAGAAAGAGAAGGATAATAATAGTAAAGCAATATGTTGACTGCACATTTGTAACAAGTATCTGAAGTTGGTCTTCATTCAATGAAGAAGCCGAAATATGTAATACATATTTTATCGAATTTTTATACATTTAATATATTACATTATAGAACTTGTATACGTGCTTAATTACGTTGATTCTTATGTGCCCTTCACATCTCTGTATTGTTTTTTAATAGTAAAGTACTCTTATTATTTTAATTGTAATCATTTAATGTCTCCTTTTAAATATAACGCTTAAAAGTTGACAGATATCTAACAAAATATTAACTTTATTATATTGGAAGTATTTCTATAGATATTTCTATATTTTTATATTTTGAACAGAATTTTTATTTATATGAGCTCATAATTTTTTTATATACGTACACACTTATATCGATAATATCTCAAGTTTTATTTACTTTTATAGATTACAAAATTATTAGATATCGTATAAAATAAATGAACACATTGTCATTGTGATTTAATGTACTTGCATTTTTTTAAGTAGCGCATTTGATTGTCAAATGAGTTTTCTGGAACAAAAAAATTCATTTACAAGGAGATAATACTGCTAAGTGGCCTTACTAATTAAACACATACTCGTGATAATAAAGAAACTTTTTACTGCTATGGGTATAATCCTTTTAGTTAGCATAATAGAATTACGGTTCTATTAAATATATGAACATATATTTCATACATTACGAGGCAATAGTATTAAAATGTTATTTTTTCCTAATCTAATTAACCATTAATAATATAAATAATTAATAATTAATAAGTTTACATATTTTATACGTAGCATTATGATATTATCAGTATATAATTATTAGTTTAATAAGGATTGTTTTTTTTTATGAGAAATTTATAAGCACTTTATGTCAGAGTTTAACACAGTCTTTTAATAATATGAAAGGTAGTGTTCTACTTTTATTATAATTATATAGTAAGATTAATGATATAATTTTAATGACATTAATCTTAACTTATACACACGTCAACAATTTTATGAATGACACATTACAAATAACAGCTTTTAGAATAAATTAATATTTACTTTTTTTTCTATTTATGTAATTCTATTATAAAAATTATCGGAGCATTTATAAAAATGTATGTGATGTATGTGATGTAGCATCCTATTTTATGTATTTTCTATCCATGATTAACAATGGACTCGGTAATAAATATTCCAACCTTATAATATTTATTCAAAAAATTAAATACTATATGTAAATATCTGACACTGATCTTGAGATCAATATTTCGCATTGAAGAACAAAAAAGAAGAATTTATGTTAAGTCTAACTAAAAATGAGTAAAGCATAAAAAGATCAAATGCACAATGTGATATAATCTTTTAAATTATATAAAATTATATCCAACTATTATCATGCAAATCTGATATTGATACGATAGTTACGTTTCACCACTTATTAGTGAGGATACTATGTCAATCCTTGATGTCAATAGCTAAGTTATACAACCTTATATTATTATTTGATTAGCATATTTTTGATGTTATATGTGTCAACATGATCATTCACTAGACTTTCTAAATCTTATTATTGTAAGTATTATATGACTTGATATAATTTTATGGCGCAATTTAAGTTTATTATCCTGTTGTTTTTAGCTCAATTATTTGATATTACTTTGGTCTGATATATTTATTTTAATTTATTATCCCGAGATCATCTGGACATTACGACACAATAATTGTGAGCCAACAAGTTTTTATTAGTATGCTGTGTGATTAAATTCATATATTTGGTTGACATTTTTAATGTACAACGCGATAACAATTTTAATGTTGACATTTAATTATCATTTTCTAATTAAAAAATAACTAATTTCTGTTAAAAAATGGATCAGCTGTGATTGTGAGTGATGTTTTATTTTTTAGCGAAACGATCTGCGAGATAGATTGTGCCAATGAATCATATAATCCTATTAGCACTAATTAAATGCGATGACCGCAATCAAATCGCAATTTCAATGGCCGAAATGCCAAAAAACTTTTTATAAAATTTTGCTAAATTTGTATTTATATTATCGCGATATTCTTAATGGGAGTTATATAAATTTGTATGATATTAAAATTTTAATTGAGAGAATACACACACACACACAGAAACATATATGTGTGAAATGTATATATCAAGGCGCGTCATCATGCATATCTCGCATTCCAAACTAAAAGATAAATCTATTAATTTCATAGCAAAATACAATTTAATGTTCACAAGACTTTAATTTAGCTAATATATGCTACGTACAATTTTCTGTGAAATGGAATGCAGAACGAATGTATCAATATTTTATGAGAAATATAAATATTAAGAAAAGATATTCATTATTAGATGATTGTGTGTCATCTGACAGAATAAATAATTAATTTGTCTTACAAAACTATTCCACATATTTATTTGTATTATATTTCAGACTTGTTAGAGAATTTAATTCTTATACTATCAACGAGAAATTTGAGAAAACACTTGCTGAAAGATATAATAAAGCGTTAATACGATACTTCACTGGGTGATAATTTACGAAACAATGTTCAGTTAGCACCGGATAAGTTAGACATAACCATCCGCTAATGCTTGTTTTTTTCTGTGTCACATTTCATACCAGGATGATAATAATAGAGATGCACTACTAGCCTACTTACATGTTTGAGTATGGAACCGGGACCGAAAATGAAATGTACGAAGATGGAAAGGAAATGTAGAGATTGTGGAAGGTTACAGAAGTGCACATTCACTATGATATCAAGATATATTTATTTGTGAGTGCGTGCATATCGTGTTATTCTTCTTTAGATAAGTATCTCATCTCATGCGAAACATAACAGGTTTTTCTACGTATCCATTCTATTGAAGATTCAACTTTGTATTGAAATACAAGTTACTGATAAGAATATTTCCAATACATTGTATATAGGTATTTTCGTAATCAAAGTCATAATAATTTACCGTTAAAAATTTTTGGAGCATAATACAATCGGATTTAACCCCCGTTAAATTCTATTAAGATGTGACATGGGATTATTCTGCACATGAAAATACTTTTTTTCATATGAAAATTTAAGAATGAAAATTCTTAATTTATAATAAAAAAACATAGTGTTACTTGAAAGATATCAATTATTTATGTATAGTTTAAACACATTTTTTTACTTTTATGTAGAAGAAAGTGGGGGAATTGTAAAACACGAAGTAAATACAAACGAACTATTGCAGTACACATCTCTATTTCATTTTTCACATTCAGTTATGCATGATAGATCAATATACGTTTAATGCCATACTATAACATGATCATGTATAAAACGTACACACTATTTATGATAAATACTATTACAAGTTTTTGATAATTTTGATGTAGGGCAGAGTAGGGAAATTTGCGAATACTTAAAGAAAAATTTAAATAAAGCCGATGCTTATTTATCAATTATAGAAATCTTTATTCAAAAGATATAAGAAAGATATAAGAAAACAAAATGGATTCGGCATTATCTCATGTAGCAGCGGATAATTCCGAATTGCAAAGATTTCATTTTTCTGTTTAAAATTATATTATAATTTATGAATGTTAATTATTGTAATTTAAAGCCAAATAATTAGAATATTTTTTGAATAGAGAATTCTAATTAAATTGATAAATAATCGCTGGCTTTATTTAATTTTTTCCTTAGATGTTCGTAGTTTCTCTCTACTTATCATCTCTTTTGATTTTTATTTTGTTTTACTTCATTTTCTGTGAATGTTAATTTGTTGATATCAATATCTATATGACTTCTCGTATCACTTTTGTCTATTATCGCGAATAACTATTATGCTTGTGATTGTTGATAGCAATTTATTCTATTTGATGATATATGATCTTGACACAATAACATCAGACACAGTATAATACATAATACCCTTCTCTTCGTAATCAAATATAGCTTTATGAACGTGTAGTTTTATTGGTAATTAAACTAGATGCTATGAATCGCATTTATATTGCGTGCTAGAATTCAATAGCTATTATACACTCGAGAAAAGAAATGTTATCATAGTGCTCTTATTTCTCTAATTCTATTACAAAAGTTTTATTATGTTATATCTACAATCTTGATTGATTTATTTTTACCATATGCACTAATATGAAATTCGCGCACTTTACAAGGATGAGTTTCTAAGCAGCTGCAATTATGTCTCTTTATATTGACATCTTAGGAAAATATTTTCTATGAGACTATATATGCATAGTTTCTATTTCAATAATTTGATACGATTACGATACTAGAACAAATAATAAAAAGCAAACGATTTCAATTTTGTTGTTATGAATATTAATAAGCGGATCCACTTTGACTAAATATTACCAAATTTATATTTACGCGAAAATTTATATCTTCCTTACATAAGAAATCACAAATACGATGAGTATCATTTGACATTTTATAATATATTATGTCCTTTAATGTTATTTATTGTAGATAAGATGTTTTGAAAGAAATCAAAAGGTGATTGTCGAGCGATTAAATATTTTAATTTTATCTTCGAAAATGATTTAATCGATGATGATAGTTATGGAATGGTGATTGATTGCATAAATATGAATCGAAAGTATAGATGATTTTATCTCCATATTTGTAAGAGTTTGATGGAAGATGACATGGATATAATAAACACCGACTTCTAATTCGTTTATTTAAAAGAAATGTGTATGTTTCAAAGCAAATAATTTCAAACGTTAATAATTAATTTTATTAAATTCATAGGATAAGAAGAGAAGGGAATAGTGTTCAAAAAGAGAGATTATTCATGGTGATTAAATTTTGGAAATATATAATAACACATTAGAAAATAAATTTTGGAAATATATAATAACACATTAGAAAATTAATCTATTTAGTTTCAATTAATAATGTGATGCTATTATATGGCTTGCGAATATAAATAGTCGTAAAAGTAGATTTTTATTAAAAATAGATTAAATATGGAAGTGAAAAATATGTACCTTGATTTTCTGATTCGACCGTGAGAACTCGAGAACTCGGAGGAAATATGTTTATATTGTGCGATTACAATTTGTGCATGACAATTTGTGCATGACAATTTGTGGTTTACAAATGTTGATGACAGTCAAAGGCCTTAATCGATGCTCTTCCGGGTTAATTTGAAACATTTCTCTAGTCACGAACTAGCCACTGTATATGACTTCAAATACGTGTTTACTTTACGTGAATTAATGAGTTGAACATAAATTAATAATGTTCATTGAAGTGACACGTGACACACAGTATGAATAGATATCAATAGTTATATTTGCAATATAACTTCTGTCCGATTCTTTGTTACGAAATTTAGTTTATAAAAATATTTTTTCCGCGGAAATATGTAAAAGCGATTTTATATTTAAATATTTTATTTTATAAATTAATTTTTTATCAATGTTTTTAATAATTATTTTACATTGTTTAAAATCTTTCTTAGTTGTCTTATTAAAACCATACATTTTATTCGATTAAAATGTATGGCTATTTAGCAATATTATGTGACGTGTGTCTGCCATTGTTTATATAACTGTGCATATAATAACCTTTATGAAATAGGCCGTAAATGTCACAAAGTAACCGTAGCTAACTAAGCCGCTGAGATAAATCTCGCGCGTTCAGGGTGGATATTAACGATTGGTCGCGGCTTTTAACATAGAATAAAATAAATTGCTTGTAACATTATTGTAAATGTGCACCAGCATCAAGGTTAATGTCTGTGAAGTCTTGTGTATGCTTGTGTTCACCTTTTTTATTCATTTTTGATATCAGATCTTGATTATATTATAAGATTGTCGAAGTGATTTATTGACAACGCTAAAATAATTTACTTATATAACCGCAGAATCTCTATTTGCAAACAGAGACGTATTTGAGGAAATTGAATATATCACTTATTTTTAAAAAGACATAAATTATGGATATACATATATCGTATAAAATTGTGTTAACAATATATTTTGCAAATTTCTATTTGCATTCTATCGCAAAGATATATAACCCTGTCATTAATCTTTACTAAAGTAATTTCCTAGAGGATTGTACTTGGATAAAAAAACAAACTTCTTCTTTATAAAATATTTTTCTAATCTCTCATACCTTTTTTAAAACACACGACGACAAATTCACATTCCATATAGTGTACGCTTATAAATTTTCAATCACTAGACTTCAATTAACAAAGTTCGATCTGTGATTAATGATGTTAAAAAAGATACTGATCTTCTCGCAGACAGTTTCTTGCACCTCTCTCTAGAATCTCTTTTTCAAACAAGAATGTGTAACAAGCTGGAATATTGAGATCGGTAATCGGTTGCTGCGATATTACCACTTCGTATCCTGTCGACGTACTGGGTCAACCGGGCAAAAGAGTAAACAGGTTATATTGCGAACCAACAAGCGTGCGTTTCACCCACTAGGCTCGCCCATGGCGCAACGTCTTCTTCATAAGCCTCTCAAGCCTCGGTGCAAACATCGATGAACGACAGATATCTTCGTCGTGCATTGCTCTATAATCGCGAGTGAAAGCAGGTGCGCACATACTCGTACGTGCTCGACATACTCGAAGAATGACATGTTTGTTATCCACTCTTGGCCATTACAACCCTGTTGCGTACGAAAAACGATCTTTCGGTGATATTCCTCGATAGAGATGCGATAGATCAAGTTTCCAGGCCAGTGGAGTAAGTTGATGCCTACTAGCTTCGTATACGGCAAAAATTTATTGCCTGAGCATAGTGGGTTAACAAATCGTGTTTCTTTTGTGACCCAAAAAATAAGTTTGATGAACGCTTCCGGTTTTAAGAGTTTCTGCCTTCATCGAATTATTAGCGATTGCATAAAGTCTAATAATTGCATTATTACGAATAAAAATCAGAGTTAATAATTACGGGTTTTACGCTTGATGCATACAAGATTTTCCAGTTTTTAATTTTCTATGAAGTAAGCTCTTCCATGCGATAACTATCTAAGTTACAGGATTCATAACGTAAATGTTAGTTATAAATGATTTATAACGTGAATGGTTGATTATTAAAACTTGATTAAATCAGTAAAAAATTGTCAATAGCGAATGTAAATCGCTATGAATAATATAAAATAAATATAAAAATATAATCTTAAAATGTACCTATGATTTTAAGTAAAAAATGTTGTATATAAAAATCATGAAATTAAAGTATAACCAAAGATTTAAATTTTTAAAGAGACAGCGACAGATTTTTTTTATTATTTACTCTTATTTGTTTACTTTATGTTAACGTATGTATGTTGCTTGAATTATGTTTGCTTATAAGTCGTGTTTTGAAATAAATCAAATATGCTGAGAAAATTAGATTTTAATTAAAGAAGAAAAACAATTTTAAAAATTGCACTAGATTTTTAAACAGTTTGATGCAAGGCCAAAGTAAAACAGACGACTGTTGTGCAAACCGGTTACGGAAAAGAGAGCTGTACCGCTAACGTGTGTGCATAATATCCTGATTCCACTTGAAGACTGCGTTAATAGGTCAATCAATTGCCTTTTATTATTTGCTTCTTGTTGATGACTTATCGCATTTTGCTGTTATATGTTTGACTGTTATATAATTAGCTATTATATAATAGTCAATTTATATAACATTATATACATATATTTTCTTATACTTTTTCTTATTTTTTAATAATTTACAATGATTTTTATAACAAAAACTCATCTTTCTTCATATTTCTTAACATTCGATATTAAATTTTGTCGCAAAATAAAAATTTTTAATTGAAATTAATTTGAATATAATATTTTATTATCTTAAATTAAATTGCATTTTGTATTTGAATTTATGAGAAATTCTAAATTTTTTAATTAAGTTTAGAACAGGAATTTATTGAGATCTTGGTATTTGTTTGGTAAGAGAAAATAAGATTCAACATTAAAATTATACGCATTGTATCGGATATGATTTCAGATTTTGCTAGTAGATGAGTATTTTCTCAAAAAACCAATTAGTATGTCCAATTTTATTAAATTTCCGCTATACCAAGAGATAATTTATGAATTATAACGTTACCTGTTATTATCTATGTTAAAAAAAACTGAACGACCGTTGCGGGTGGGTGCACCAGAAAATGTAGTGCTTCTACCAGCCATGAGGAATGTCGCAATTATGTGGAGGAGAATGTCGTGGAGAAGACCCTTCGTTAAATCTTTAAAACGGCTAACGGAAGAATAGTAATTGTTATCACGGTGACACGTGCAACCGTTTGTTTTCTTTCTATAAATTCGAAATATAGAATTTCTCGCTTTTTTTTTTGCTGATCGTGTGATATAGAACGAAAATGTACTATGCAATGTTTAATATGGTATGGTTCACCATTGTTCCTGCAGCTATTAGTTTCGTGAAATACCTTTCTGATTGTGTGGTAGCTATTAAGCCGATAATCATGCGGCTGTGATATACCGTTAAAATTATATACTTGTCAAAAATAAGGACGTATTCTTTCGAAGATCTTCGGTTCTAATGGATCGATCGAGCAATTAAATTAGAATCTTTTAAGGTAATTTAATTGTTTCTTTTATATACAAATGCTTATTAAATATTTTTTTCTATTTTTTTTTTTTGGAAATATGAAAAAGCAAGAAAATAATTTGCGAAGAATATTAATAAATCTATCGCAAAGTATCTTTGCAATATTGTTGGATAATCTTTCTAATACTCTTTTCTCAGTCTTAAAATATCCGGTTTAATGTATCACGAATTTTATGGTGCGATGAGTTTGTCTCATTGTTATTACATGGAATTTCCATGACCAGCCAGCGACCATCAGCGAGTCCTCGAGTGTTCTCTCAAGAGGTGTACCGTGTAGAATGCAGGCGCAATCTCTGTATAGCATTATCTAAGCCATGGACCGTTACCCCCACCGACCTAAATGCACGCCGTATAAATGGTCAGAACACCTTCTAACCACTGTCAGTGAGCGTGTGCACCTAATCTTGCTTTTCTGCATCATCCTGCATCATTCTGTGAAAAGAGTGCGCGGTATTATGTGATAATTTTTCGTATCATATAATCGTCATTTATGATTTTTTTTTTTGATTAATTACGGCATTC
Organism: Acromyrmex echinatior; assembly: GCF_024713525.1. Lineage (NCBI taxonomy): Eukaryota > Metazoa > Arthropoda > Insecta > Hymenoptera > Formicidae > Acromyrmex > Acromyrmex echinatior. The sequence continues at coordinate 10,200,975 of NC_141856.1, read as the reverse complement.
ACTTTCGCTGCGATGTATCTCGATGATTCGTATAATTGATGAGCAACCATCATGAGTAACAATAACAATGACTGTACAGAAATTCGAAGCGAGACAGGTGATCGTCAGAATTCTCTGCAATGAAATATAAATCAGTTGATCAAAATTAACAAAATTCAAATCAATAGTGTAAAGTTAAAGTCATTGACCTAAATTATGAAGTGCGGATATTTCGGAGTTATTGAGTGGTCTCGCAAAATCGGATATCCAAGAGTGATTGAAGTATCGTGCTGGATATTTATTTTATTGATTGTTTGTTCACGACGGACTCATTCATTGGCTTTTGATAATACAACGGATCTTTTTGTTCAAAAATGTGAAATGGAATGCGATTTAAAGAGAGACTACACAACTTGTGGCAAATATAAAGTCGCGAAATGGTTAAACACAATAGTAAGAGAAAAGGTACGTGTTTACTATTTGTGATTACATAAAATTTGATTATATCCAAAATTAGAAATGAATAATCCACATTGCATAACGTTAATTGTAACAAAAAGCAATTAAAATTTAATTCTAATCTTAATTAATTCTGTATCTTGTTACAGTTAACGTTATGCTATCAAAATTATCAAAATAATAAATATGTAAATAATTTATTATAAGAATTAAAAACAAATTAGTACATATACATTTTTATAATTTTAATTTGATAGAATTATAACAAAATTAAAAAAATTAATTATAGGCATAAATAACTCTAAAATTGATTATATATTATTATACGATAACAATTATAAAAATGCATATAATGTATATAAATTTATAATTTAAAAAAAAGAATTATACATATAAATTAGTTAATTAAAGCAAATTATCATAATTCAGGAATTTAGTTACGGACCATTTCGAATAATAAGGATACCATCGATTTACAAGCAATCCTTTTTACCCTATTTGCCACGTTCTCAAGCATTTAAAAGTGGTATAACAGAAGCTCTGAACTTTGTTAGAGATAGTGTAGAGGATTTATTGACAAAACGTGCCATTGTATATACAATAGACAACTCGGCAGTTGCCAGAGATGCCAGAGACTTCTCTTCGAATTTGATGTTTATGGATGAGGATGAACTTGAGCGGCTAAAGGATAGCAAAGAACCGGAAGGTAAAATCTTATATCTGCTGAATAATAAAATATTTAACGATTTTTTTCTCTTATATTGTTTTTTACAATTTCTTTTTCTTGTTATTCGATCAAATATTTTTTATCTATGTTAAATATAATAAACTGATGATGAATATTGTAGAGTGCTTTATTTTTTCTTGAAGTTCTGAAAAAATTCTGAAAATTCTTATAATGGTATATTGATCTCCTGGCAATAACAAAGAAAAGATGTATTTACTGTTCTATGTAACGGAATGTTTTGATGTGTCCGAGCGTAATTATAGTCTATTGCACTTTATTTCGGATAACGTTACACGTAACAAGTAATCATTGTAAAAACTATGCAATCTGCTATAATGTGCTATATATTTGAAAAAAGCGATGAACAGCGAAATGGTAGAGTTTACTACCTTATATTTTCTGTAACGGCAACGATGTCAACAGTTGTATAGTCTGTAATAATATTTGACGATTTTCGAGAAAGAGAAAATTTATGAATTATTCGTTTTACAGGCGATTGGCGAATTTTCAAGAAGAAGAAAAATATTATCTTCCCCATTCTTATATTATTAAATTTAATAAAACTGAAACTATTGCTGTTACCAATTTTCCTAGGAGTTCATTTTATCAAAAAACTTCTCGTACTTGGGTCATTAATTTTACCATCGGTATTTGCCCATTTAAAGATTTGCAAAGTGCAACACCCTCATGCGCATCATGCACATCCTTTTCATCTGTGGTCCACTGCAGCGGATGCAACAGTAGATTATCCAACAGGTAAGAGTATTTTAAAAATATTTTTTTGTCTTTGACAAAAACACTATGCTTTCTAAGCAAGTTATATATCAAATTATAGGTATATAGACATATATTTATTATATTTGGTAAAATTTTAAATAAAACGAATGATGCGAAGAATAATGAATATTTAAAAATTGTGATTCTTTTATTCGTTATATTTATGTTTAAAAATAGTATTAGAAATTCGTTTTATAATAAAAATTTTTTGTTTATTTTATGTTGTTAAGTTTTATATATATGCTAATGTATGAAAAAATTTTCTTATCAAATAAAAATAACTGGCACACCCTAGTGATAGTTTGCACGATTATATATTATGTAGGCTAAGTTAAGATAGCGTCGCTCAGCTGTAACAGCTGATACATCTTTATAGACCAATACATATGACGTATTTATGTTGGGATAAACATATTTGATGTTGGCCAACAGCGACAAGTATTACATTTGAAACAGCTGTCAGTGTACGTTATATGATAGTGTTTTATATTTGACATATTTATATTTAATAATTCCTTTAAATCTTTAATGTCACGTCGCGTATCACAAATCTTTGACATCGATAATACTGTCTTTAATCTTTTCTTATATAAAATTTGCACACCTGAATAAAGATCTTTATGTATCTATTTGTTAAAAACATCATAAACTTGTAATATGCATTTTAACATTTTCTTTGCAGGATACGGAACGGATGACAGTAATTGGCATAGAAACGATTATCAGTTGGGATATCCGAGTTATCAAATACTTCGCAATCCTTACGGGTGAAAATATATCAGAGTAATTCGTGATCATCAACGATAATATCGTGTTTGTTATCTTCTGATAAGCTTTCGAAGGCGAGTCAATTACATCGAAGCACGCGAAATAACACTTCAACAAGTAGTACAATTACGATTAATCTAATTGTGATCCGTGTATGTGATCTTAGTAATTTCCTGTAAAATTACTCATGGCAATTATGGTGAATGGATATGAATGAACGTCGCCAAACGCTACGCTTATCTCGGCTACGCTCGTTCATCGCTTATTCTAGCAAAGAACACTCGTGAAATAACTTTCACATAGTTTACCGTTATTTGAGGAATGTATTGATATATTTTAACCTTTGCAACTCACGAGTTTTGAGAAAGGATTAAGATGTTAAGGACATCCGGCTTTTTCTTAAAACTTGCATTAACGGGAACGCGAAAGAGCGTAAAATACCTGTTAATTTTTTAGAACATTAATTTCTACAACTTTCTATCTTTTATCTCTTGTTTTATATTATTTATTAATTTTATTAATTTTACATCGAGATGATATCGGTGATACATCGTTGCTGATTAGCTTTGATTTTTTATAACTTGATGTTATTAATGAAAGCTATTGCAAAGCTAACTGCAAAACTAACTTTCTAGAAGATTATTTACACAACTGAATGTAACTGCCAAAAAATGCAGTTGCACTATTTTTTATTGACACTATTAAATTATAAATATTTACGGCAAAGTAATTAAATTACAGTATAGTCAGCAGTACAGTCAAGTGTGAAGCTCATCCAGGTAATCCAAGTTCAATTAATCTTCGCTTGTTTTTTAATTGTTTTCTAATGACAACAATATATGATTAGAATATAGCGCAAAGTATCTACTAATTTTTTACCAAAAATATTCGGCGTACTTGTTTCTCATGGACCGTCTTTCCTCAAATTTCAAAGTGAAAATCGCAAAAAATTCTGTCACTCCACGGCAGGAGGACCATTTGTGGTCAAGGTCACTCAACCGAGTACGATGGCCCCTCTACTGACCTACTGACAGATTTGGACAAGCGCCCAGTTTGTAGCTCAAACGCGTCACGAGCCAATTCATGTGTCGCTGTTATGCGTCCGTGTGTCTACCTTGACCGTGTGTGTCCATGTATATATACAATCATGTGACCCATGCACGAGTCGATCGAAGACCGTTATTGACTCGCGGACAGTACACGGCGAGAGCCCAGTCATCGTCGACTTGTCGTCGACACATATTTTAAGCTCCACATGACGATTACAATTGATGAATTTTGCTCTCACCCTTTCCCTTCTTCAATACGCTTTTCTTGACCCATCACGTGTTCATCGATAGGATTAATCTTAGCTTCCCAGCGGTGAAGTTTTCATCGGACTTTCCAACGCGAGTCTTCGATGCCTAGTCTGACGTAAACCGATTTTTTTTTTCATAAAGAGTGAATTTTTCGTACTATTACAATTTTTAATATTTTTTATTGCAAGAATAAATATCGTATATCATAAGAGACGCGTTGTGGAATAATAAAAAGACACGCTTGACTTTGATGGCAAGCGATAAAGTGACAACAATGCTTGGGCTCCACGACACACAATAGGAAACGCGAATCGGAAGCGACACATTGCGCATCGCTACAGGATAGGTACGATCGATACGCAACGTGCACTCATCCGCGACAACTCGACCGTTACGTTCTTACGTTATATACGAACGAAAAAGTCGCATTAATGTAACGGACCATCGTTCATGTCACGGCGTTCGACTTGCGTATCTACGTCGAACGTATTTCCTGCATATTGTACGATTCATATGTATTTGATTCATGCGCACGTATGGCGAAGACGATTCTGAGTGGTGTGCGTTAAATACCGGAGGTACTTCTCGAGATGCCACAGATGAAGTTCACAGAAAGCAAAGCCTCGTGAACAATTGTAGGTCTAGCTTAAATAGAACAGTCCTTCCTTTTTTTTTTTTTAAATGAACATCGTTTTTGCGGAAGTCAATCAAATTTGTATTATGACGGACGATTTATCTCTAGAAAAAAGATATTATTTCGCGACAGAACTTCAATTTTATCACATAAGAAATACTGTATATTGTATATCAGGTTTTAGTACCGTTTATGATTATGATATACATTATGTGTATGAATAAATTTCAATAAAATAAGAGTAAATGGAAAAAAAAATTTTTGTAGATATTGATAATCATTTGTTTCGCATTTTTATTTTCTGTCCTTTGAAATTTTTCAACGTTTAGTGAAACCGAGTTGTATGTTTAATATTATGTTATTTCTCATTTGGATGTGTGCGTATATGTATGCGTATGTGCGTATGCGCATGATTATAGTTATAAGAAAAATAAAATTGTAGAATAATTAAATAGTTTTCTACTTTCCTTTCCTTAAATTGGACATTATGATATTCTTAAGAATCTTTTTCCTTGTTTTTTATTAACAGATCAATGATAAAAGATTATAACGTCACATTTATTCATACATACTTCATATGTTATTATAAAAATATTTATAAGAATGTGATTTTTCTTTATTATTTCCAGTATTTAAAGATAAATTATTTTATTTATAAATTCTTGATTAATAATTAATTTCAATGCATAATGAGTCGGATATTTTTCGTTTATTGTCAGATATGAATATCAATACTTGAAAAGAATCTTTCTCTCTCTCTCTTTTTCTCTCTCTCTCTCTTCTCTCTATGAAAATTATAATAAAAATAAAAACACGGAGAATATATACAATATCTATACGTTTTTAAGAAACAAGCGACGATTCTATGGGTGTCACCGATTTGAATGTGAAACTGAAGCCAAAAGAAGAACACACTGACCCGTGTGACCTTCTTTTTATAAAGAGAATACACTTTTGCATAAAGAAATTTAATCAAAAATTTTAATCTAAATTGTAAATATTAAAAAATGCCGATAAAAAGTTATAAATTATTATGAAAATATATTCTGAGTTTGTAAAGACAAAAGAAACCGTGCTCATTTTTAAATTAATTATTTCCTTGCAATTTAAAATATTCACATAAAAGCTGCATTTGAATTTTATAGAACTATTACTAGCACAGTACTAATTTTTATGAAAAAAATTAAAATGTTATATTTTGTTACCCCTTTTCTACATTTAGTAATTTACAATGCAAAGTTTATCGGCTATAAAGTTTTAAAAAATTTGTTTTTATTTCACAATATTGACAGCACTCTACAATATACTCGCAAAGATTCTTTTGACGTTATGTTATAACGGGTTCCTTCTGTCAATGTCCATTAGTAAATAGTACTTTGAAACACGGTACTTGTATACCGTGATTACCGTCAAATGTAAATGATAATCATTTTATAATAATTGAATTATTTGTCATATCTACCAAAATGAATAAAAGATTGACTAACATGTTGATGTAGACGAAACCCAAAATTAATGTCCTTTTTCGGAGGTCACAAACATTATTTGGGATCGGTAGATTTCCGAGAAAACACAAGAGAAATCGTTTGTAAAGGTGTGTAACCGCGATTGAACTCGTGACTAATTTGATTGGACTTGAACGAGTGATCTTTGCTGACGTCATAACCGAAGATAGTTTCCATATGAAAAGTAGATCACACGAAAGAGATTTTAAAAAATCGCTACTTTTTACTCTTGACAATTAAACGGATGTGGAGTAGTCTTAATTAATCAAGCTGTTTTTTTGTTGCTACAAAAAATTATATATTTCCTATAAGAAATTGTTGTAGAAGTGTTTAGAATCATATCCTTTCAGGATATAAAAATAGATTTATTAATAATTTTCATTTAGTTAGGAAAAAGTTTCGATTTTTTATTGTATACTTTACTCTTTTGTATTTTTCTTATTTCTCTTAAATAATAAAAATTATTGTAGAGCAGAGATAAAAAAAAAATCTCAAAGAAAAATATGTAGACTGAACCAAACTGGGAGTTCTTAAATCAGCTTAGATTTATTTCGCTCATCCCCTTATATATAATTTAGCCTCCTGTTTGCTCTCTTTCTTCCTTTTCCCCTTCTCTTCGATTAAATTAAGCTCTATTAGCAAATTGTGTCTCGGAGAATCATCTGTACCATTGGGCGGCATCTCGTCAGGCTCATTGAACTGGCCGATCTGGACATTCGCCGAAATTCCGCCAAGTGAAAGCGTCGTGTGGAATATGTTTTCGATAATTATAGACCCGTGACGAATTCAATTGATTAAATGGGAAAATTTCCCCCTCGGCTAATAGTTACATTAGTCGATTTTGCCAATTCTTCCTTGGAAGAAGGGTAGCTCCTAAACCGAATGGCGGGAACGAACGGACGAATGAACGAACGTGGTGAGCAAGGAAGGCGGAAAGGGGAATGGATAGAAGGACGGACAGACGGATGGCCGGGTAACCCAGATTGGGTCAGTCGAGCCGATCCTACGGAGACCGGCTGCCAGTATAGTATCGGACGTCGTACACGATTCTGACTTTTCTGGCTTGATTATTCAGGCGCGCATAGTCGACCGGTCGTTTTTCAATATTAAAAGAAGTTACTGAAATTGACACCGATCACTTAGTCTAAGTGCGGGCAAGTTGTTGATGTCAGAGATATATTGTGAAAGTGAGTATAAAATCTCATTTACAAGAAGAAATTACTGACTAATAACTTTCTATAAATAGTTATGTGTATTTGATTGGTGAATGAAATTATGTTTAACATGTATATGCGGAAAAATCCATAGACAGAGCATTGTTAATGAGATTGTATTAAAGTCACTTGGTGAAAGAACACTCGTATAACCGTACACTTATATACCAGTTATGAATTCTAACTGCACACGTGCGCATAGTTGGATCTTTAAAGACTCAATTATGACTTAGATTAATGTATACACATGTATATATTCTTTGAGATTTTTCATTTTTACATTTTATTATATCGTATATATGTAAATATACACATAGTTTCTTAATAAAGCAAAAGATTATGAGATAAAAATTTGTTTGATCGAATTAAATTTTTCTTTATTTAATTTTATATATGAACAATTTAATTAAAAAGTATTTAAAAAATATATATCATTTGTTATTCTGAAAATACGTATTAAGAAAAATTGAGATAATACAGAGAGAGTATTATAATTAATATTAACATAATGGTGCAATATTTAAGATTAATAAGAAATAAATTTTCAATAATTAGTTGTTGATTGACTTTGAAAAAAACATAATTAAAATAAAAGCTTTTAAAAATAACGAATAGTTCATGCAGATTTCGATAAATTATAGTTGAGTAACAGAATTGATTTAATTAATCAATCACAAATATTTAATCTTTACGTACAGTTCACCTGCATGAATAAAAGAATCATGATTGTTTTCGGTGACACAACACCGTACGTGCAAGATTGACCTAACATAATCGAATTTTGTTACATTTACAGAGTACTATATTATTATTAGCTTTCTTAATCATTTGAATAACAATATTTTATTAGTACTATTATGTATTTTTTTTTATAATTTAATAATTGTAAAATCAATAAAGTTTTCAAAATGTAACGTAAAAATATCGTAAATCAATAGAATTAGATATCAATAGATAGACAGATATTAATTATTTCCAACTCAATAATTTTATATTCAATTCATTCAATAGATTTACTAGAAAAGCAAAAAAAAAAATACAAAATTATTTTATGTATTT